>NW_020799142.1:31060227-31068719 GCF_003259725.1 Athene cunicularia
TTTTTTTTTTTTTTTTTTTTTTTTTTTGGGGGGGGGGGCATCTAAACTTGTTGTTTGAATAAGAAATAAAACTTGTTTGATTTACACAGTTATTACAGTTCAGTGTCACAGCTTATTTATCTTGTTATTTCTTTGAAATCTAGCCTGGATATATTTCTTGTTTTGGTTTGGGGATTTTTGTTTGTTTTCTTCTTCTCTTTTTGTTTTGGATTTTCAGAAGATGTAATCAAATGCTTGTTGTGTGGCCAGCTCAGTACACTGGCTTCTGATACAAACACTGCACATTCAACAAAGTCTTTTTAAGAACAGCAAATTCTAGTGTCAGTGAGAATAAATCAGAGTTGATAATATCTGGGAAAAAGAAAACATTGTCCAGAGAAAATAATGACTCCTCCGAAGAGATAGCATTGTCAGACACTAGCATATCTTGCCAGCACTGGACAGTGATATTAAAATATGCTGCAAATCCACCTTATCGCCTGAAGTGAGACTCTGACATTTATTCTGCAACTGTCCGGACAAGAGAGGCAACTAACAACAGCTGAGCTACAATGACACTCGTCAAAAAAAGTCAAAAGGAGACGTGAGGAAGAAAACAGTCACTGCAGACATCGTCCTCACTTTGCACCGAGCAGCTGACTTTACAGCTAGTTTCATTTCTGCCCGGGGACAAGGACCATCAGGCCAAGTTACATCCACACTGTCCAGCAAACCATCACCCCTCACCAAGTGCTAGAAGGACATGACCACTTGCTGTTAAACTAACAGCATCAAGCTGACCACTCTCTCCTCCTATTCAATGGAGCCAAGGTTAGTTTTAAAAAAAACATCCAATTAAAATGCTTATAACATTTCAGTCTGTAACAAATTAAGCTGACTCATTGCCCCAGTCACGAATTATAGAGTCTTTTATCCAAGCCATGTGCAAGAGAGAGAGGAATTAAATCCCTCATTAAACAACGTTCCTGTTCTGTGAACTTTACTCCAAATTCACCCCTTCTCCCCAAAAAATTCTGTTGCTGAAACTTACCGCTTTTGCCAACTCCCCCTGCTCCTAGCATCACCACCTTGTACTCTCTGGAGCCTGCTGAAGAATTGCTGGAGGAGCTGATCATTTCATTTTCTAGCTCCATCTTGCACGAGGCAGAAGAATGGAGCAAAAGGGAAGAAAAAGCAACTGGCAGGTGCTTTCTCTGATCTTAAACAACTATAAAAGCTTTGCTAAGGAAAAAAAAAAAAAGGCAGAAAAGAAAGGTATAATGCAAGAGGTACGATTTATCAGCCTCACACTCGCTGCTGTGCCTCTGTTAGCTGGAGAAGGTCTCATAGCAACCACTTTAACAGCTTCCAATAAAAATCTTTCTCTGCCCCCTCCCAGCTCTGTATCATTCTCTGTGTTTCTCTTCCTGGACAGAAGCAGTTTTGTGAGGCTCAAGAGCCCTGGTACCTCTGGGTGTTGCTGTGTCATTGGAATCAAATTGAGCAGTGTCCAGAAAAATAAAATGGATCAAATGTCTTGATTATGATGTTTGTTATTCCATGTAGCACTTGCTTGAATTTTAAACAATAATAAAACAGACCAGACAACCTCCTTGTCACCTTGGAGTTAAATATTCATCCTATGTTCATCAAGTTTGCTAGATTTATATTTAATAGCATTAGAAGTGAAATAAGCAACAACTTTTACAAGCCTTTGTTCTTCATGAAGCTTACTGAAAATCAAAGAAGTTTTCTAAGGTTAGGTTTGCCCCCAGACAAATTCTCTTTTGGTTTTACATCAATTATTTGCAGAAATAAACCTGGTATTTTGGAAAAAGGTTTGTTTGCTGGTTTTCCTTTTTCTCACACAGAATTTCAGAACTGGTACTGAAGGCAGGGGGAAAAAAATCTAT
Source organism: Athene cunicularia (assembly GCF_003259725.1). Taxonomy (NCBI): domain Eukaryota; kingdom Metazoa; phylum Chordata; class Aves; order Strigiformes; family Strigidae; genus Athene; species Athene cunicularia. The sequence goes on from NW_020799142.1 coordinate 31,062,120, forward strand.
TAATCCAGATAATATCCATGTATACAAAGGAGAAAAACAAATTATTATAAGTATTTCATACTAATATCAAATTATTTATTTAACCAGCCTAGTCAGCCCAAATAAATAAGAAGAGAATAAAGCAAGAAGTTTGTGAATGACATCAAGTGTGAAAATCTCCCATTAGAATTATTCTGTGAAAATACTACAGAAGGCTTCAGGTCTTCATTGATTTCTGATGATAACCTTACCGGATCTATTAAATTTAAAGAATGTGATAAGTAATAAGTTACTTGCTCCTCTTTAACTGTTATGCAATATTTCTGATGACCAAAAAGCATCTATTATAAAAAGGGTCTAAAGCAAAAACTTGCTTTCCTTTGAAAAACGCTTTTGTGACAAGTGGAAAAATTAAGGAGACAGGGAAATGGAAGGAGGAAAGGGAATGAGTAAAGTGTCTTGCAAGTCAGACATCTTCATCTGTCCAGTCCTACAATTATTTCACAGAGAGTAAACATATGATATTACACAGGAATACAGAATTAAAAGTCGAAAGGGAAAGAAAAAACCAACACAACAACAAAAAAAATCCTAGCCTGATGAAGAACATGATTTAAAGAAAATTAGGAAGGGGAGGAAAATATAGAAGGGCACATGTATGAAAAATAGTTTAATGGACTACAAAAATACATGATTAAAGAGAAGAGATACATAAGTATGACAATAGCATTATAATAAGAATAGAGAAAGTGAACAGAACATGAATACTCATTTTCCCCAATACAAAAATTAGGAAACATCAGATGAAACAGGCAGTAGCCAGCTTCAAATCCAAAGTACTTATAGGAGTCATGGCTGATTTAAGGAACTGCTTGCCACTTGATATTTTTGGGAGTAGAAAAGAGCTTGTAGTGAAAAAGAGTTTAAACACAGAGTAATTGAAAATCCATTGTGGCCTATTAAAGTCACCGCTTCTTGTTTAAGCAGTACTCAAGACTCACACCAAGAGATCCTGGGAAAACACTGAGGGATCAAAGTATGACAGTCTTTTTTCAGTGACAGAGAAAAAGAGAACAGAGGGAGAACCACTGAGAACTCCTCCAGAATCAGGACCTGCTACTGTGGTCCTACAGAATTTTTGTAATAGCCATGCTGCCAACAGCTTTGGATTATCAAGGCTGTGTGGCTGTATTGATGTCTGGATGGAAACCTCGGAATTCAGAAGGATTTGGTCGACAGAGCATAAAATAGGACTTAAAGAGGAAATTCTGAATGTAATAATCTGACGTCTAAACACTGAACTTCAGCAGAAAAGACAGGTGGGTCAGTTAATCCTTGTTGTGATTAGATTTAGATTTTCATTCAAATCATTCTTAAGTGCTCGGTATTGACACATTGGATAAAACTGATAATGATACCAAAACCACTGCTTAGAACAGCTGGGTTTTCCTGGTAATCTCCCATCAACACAGCAACCTCCTCCTCTGGAGCTTTTAACCCCATAGATGGCAGCAACATGTGTTTGACATTAATACATCAGGAAAGTGTGTGTCTGTGGGGATGATGCAGAAGAAAATCTAAGCAAAATATTTTTAAAAAATATTAGTGAAAATTATGTATACATAATAGATAAGCATTAGTCAGATTTTTTTTTTTTTTTTCCAGTTGGTGGTGGTTGCCAGATAAAAGTGGCAAGTAATTTTTTTGTTTTGTTTAGAGCTGGAAAATGGGGAAGGAATATGAGAAATGGAAGAGGCTTAAAAAAGGAATTATATTAGAATGCGAAGCAGAATAAGACAGAACTAAATGGAAAGCCACTTCCCCATCTTTTAAGAAAATCGAGAAAAACCAAGACAGTGCTTTTAATGCCTGAAAGAGGGGAATTTTTCTGTTTGATTGAGGATTAACCACTTAAAATTCCTGCTTTAAAGTCAGATTCATGTTTATGAAACTTCAACATTTTAATAAGTATTATTACATTATATAAGCACTTGGACAAACATATCCACCTGATTTTCACAGAAACTTGTCCAGAACCTAAAAAAGGTAATTCTGCATGACTGTTTATAATGCAGGACTTGTTCTGATTGGTTTTCGTCATAACTTCCTATTGACAAACAGCTTACTCTGACCTAATTTAATCCAATTCAGTAGTGGAGGACAAGTATTTAGATTCATTCTCATTTATGATAACATCATTTAGTCTTCATTCTCCCACCTGAGTGGAAAAGTACAATGTTTTGCTTTCAGTGTGCTGCCAACAAAATTAATACTGAGATTGTTTGAAAGTACTCAGCTTGAAATACTTACCTAATAATATAGCAAAAAAACCCACCAGCATAAATGCTTTACAAGCAACAGGAAGAAACAGTAATAAAATAGATTTGAACCTCAGATACTAGAGTTTTTACAGTGAGTAACTTATTCTACAACAAATTCCAATCCTCTGTTTTATCTCTTTGTTTCTCTGCTGTAAGGACATATTTATCATGATGCAAATTCATAGGAAACTGTCCTCAGGCAAATCAGAGCAACTGCAAAGGCATGTAAAAAGCTTGGGGCGCTAGCCTATAGTGAATCATTTATTTAACAAAATCAGATTCTATTACTGTTTACATATTGTTTATGACTCTACAACAAATCTGCATAATTATTTCTTCTCTATTTAAAAAATTTTCTATTCAAACTGACTGCAAAATACAGCAATCAAATCAAACCATTCAGTATTCAAAATCTAGCAAGTGCTTTGTTTGAATTCATATTTTGTTGATTAATATTGAAATAGCTGTGTGCTCAGATCTTTAAGGATGCTTAGGTCTTAAGCAAAAGACAACATAGAGATAGGTATGTTAGAAGACAAGTAGATGAGCTTTTTCTAGAGAAAATGCCATTAGAAAACACATTCCGATCATTTTACATCCCCACTTGCTCTGGGGGTGTTGAATAAAATAATGAGATGTTAATACAACATGTAAATGTTCTGAAATTGTTTCCTAGAGCACTTTATGTTGACGAGATTTTATCAATTAACCTGGATAAATATTCTTGTCATTAGACAAGGAGCTTATGAGTTTAAAAACTTTAATAGCAAGCAAAATGCAAATCTTGACTGATTTTACTCCATTAAGTGATGGGTTAAAGCTATGTGAACCATTTAATAATAGGCAAATATGCATGAGCCTACTAGGGTCCCTGCCATTATGGAAACAGTGACCACTCTCTTGTCCCTCATGTTTACATATTGAGCACAGAGATGCAGGAGATGTAAAAAGCATCCTTCATAAAAAGGCACATAAACCCGCCTTGCTGAATTGCTGAAGTGCTGCTATGACAAGAAAGAGTGCTAATGCAGAAATCATTGCACAGCACTGGAGAGCTGGTTCAATCTGCTCCTGAGAAGAAATGCATTTGGCACACTAGCTTAACTTGATAAATTTTGAGTAAAGCTAGCATAATAAAATAAATGCTAGGGTATGTAAAAAAAAAAAAAAAAAAAAAAAAAAAAAAAAAAAAAAAAAAAAAAAGTAAACTTAAATTTTACATTAACAGACATATTCATTCCTATATATGCTGAGCACCTCTGATTCATATTGCTAAGGGACCTCCAGCACATGACAGAAGCATCTCCGCATTTTTGGAATCCAGATTCCTGCTATAAATACCCGGTGGTTCAATCACCCATCTGCCACAGGCACCCTGACTTCCTTAGGTAATCCCCATCCTTTTTGTTCTCCAAACTACTCATCTGTAGGACCATATGACTTTTGTTCTGAAGTTCTTATTTCTGTCCCTAGTGTCAGACAACACAGTGTCCCCTTCCTCTGCTGCAATGCATTTTAATCTAAGCCTTTTTAGTACGTCGAGAGGCAAAAGCAAATGAAAGGAAAAAAGGTGCGAGTCTGACTAGCAACGGAAAATGTGAAACAGCTTCAGAGTCCATAGAATAAAGAAGCATTGTGGGTTTGGTCTTGTCAGGGAAAGGTTTGTCATGAACAACATCTTCCTTTTGATTATCCTGGGTCAAAAAATGCAAATAATACTGTACCTGCCGTACAAAGGTTTGAGAGATGAGGGCAGTTTATCACATTATCACATTCTTGAGAACACTAAATATACCGTTAATTTTTAAATTCTTACAAATGACTGGTCTAACTTCGTACAGAACAGAAACATTGAAGGTCAAGTCTTAGACTCTGTCAAAGGGAAAAGCTATTTTCTCTGGGTTTCCAATAAAGTTTCACAAATGATTTATGATCTTACTGTCAAGAAGTACTAATGATTGCAGGTCATTTATGGATTTCTGTTGAATTTTAATTACATTCATAGATAAGACTTTTATACTTCCAAATGCAACAGTGATATTGTGTAAATCTTAGAGATCTCAATGCCTTATTTCTACATAAACATGTTCTCTGTGAGCATGAATATGTTTATTCTAAATTCATTCACCTTCCAGTGCTTTTGCAAGGAAGGAACATTATAAGCATTAATATAATATGAAATACTATAAAAATAACATTAGAAGAGCTCCGAAGAGGCCATCTTTTTCATCCTTGCCCCACTCCACAAATCCATTTAAGTAATTTGAACAATATTTGCTTAAACTTACTTTAAAGTCTTCCAGAGAGAGAAATTATCCAGTTTCTCAAATGTTGAAATAAATTGCCTCACTCTTATTAGAAATGTCTTTGAAAACCCCAATGTCCTTTATTACACAGGAAGATTATCACTTCTCATCCTACCTACTACAGCTATTATTAAAAGGCATTGTGATCATACACATATTTATATAGTTAGCTAGTGAATCAAATGAACATGGTAAATATAATGTTGTTCTTTTCAACCTTCCTGTCTTCTTTTTTTTTTTTTTTTTTTTTTTTTTTTTTTTTTTTTAACTCTATCAATTCTCCTGCATAGGTAATTTATTAAACATTTATGCTTCTTGTGTTCCCAAAGTCTCTTCACTGTCTGTTTTGAATTGTGCTTCCCCGATCTGACCACATTATTGTTTCAAGACTTCATACAATATGGATTTACACCTACTACTGGTCCATTTCAAGCTTAGTAACAGTTACAATTAATACAGGTGATCAACAATAACACATGTAAAATTTTTTTGTATTTTCTAATCTGTATTTGAATGCCAGTTTCTGACTTCTAGCTTTGCACTATTCTCTTTCTATTCGTCATCCTTGTCATATTGTTTTCTGGAAAAAGAAGATTCTTTCAAATATGATTGATACAAAAAAGTTTCTCTCATTTTGACTGTTACCTTGAAGGTGTTTATAGATGATGGTAATGTCTACATCCCAAAAGTCCTTGCACTTGATAATAGTTTCCTGAACGTCACTTCAAACATGATCATTTTAACACTGAACCATGTCAAATGGCGTATCACTAAGAGAAAAAGAAAAACAAAAACAAAAAACAAAACCAAGTGGTAGACAGACTCTTGAATTTGATCAGCTGTCAGGCATTCAGATGCTTTTCATTTTGCTGTCCATACTGAGTAAACCTATAGAGACTAGCTTTAGCTTCATCAGGGAAATACCAAACAAGATAAATCTGAATTATTCTGACCTAGACTTCCCTAGTATCATAGATTGTTTTCTGTGTTGAGATAGTTTTATTCTAGAAATCAAACCATTTATTAGTATCCTGTTGGCTGAACAGAATTGAGCATTTTTTTCAGTTCTTAAATCTGTTGCAATTAACAGTAATCATCTAAGTGCATAATTAAGCTGAACAACTCTACCAACAATAAGAAAAACACAGTCAGTTCCTTTAAAATCATCCGTGGAAGGTTTCTTCAAGAAACTTCAGACTTCTTATTAGCTAAATCTCCCACTGGTCGTATTGTTTCCTATAATAAATAGAGGAATATTTAGCAAATCTAGAGTAAGAGAGGCTTTGACTCAGCGACCTAATGGGCTGAATAAGGGATTACAGGAAATTACACAAAGGTTTATGTATATATATATATATATATATATATATATACACTGCTGGTTTCGGAGGTAGGAATGCAATCTCTTTGTGACTAAATGTTTCTGTTGCCATTCCGTTCATATCTGTGTTTGAATTCTGATGATCCTACTTTATTTTTGATAGCTTCCAATCTGTTTAAAAGGATGTTTCATATGTAGAAATATCGCTAGAAATCCTCAATTAAAGGTATCACTATGTCTTACAAATCTGAGATAAAATCTTGCATTTAAACTCTACCAAGCAGTTTATAAGCTAGAGAAGTACTTAAATGCAGTTATTTGGAAACTTCTTACAGAGCTGTGTTGTAAAAGATTACAGATGTCCCACTCGTGACTTCCACTGCAATTGATTCAAGATCTGCTTCTACCAGACATTGGACACTGCAGTCTGCCACTAGGTAGTCTGTTAATCAGTTTTAAGACGCTATTCTTACAAAAATACTGTAAGATCAATAGGCTCATGTGTTAGGAAAGAGATAATCTAACCTCTGTATAAGCATGAAAAGCAAAGCAGTGCAGTAATTTCATACTGTTGTTAATTAACCACGAGTGAAAAAAATCCATCATTGTAAGCTTCATTGTATCACTTACTGTTTGACTTGAAAAAGTTCAGCTTTAGAAAAAAAAAAAAAAA
>NW_020799142.1:31068769-31077669 GCF_003259725.1 Athene cunicularia
TATTTTTTTTTTTTTTTTTTTTTTTTTTTTTCCCATGGACAGATATTTCAGCTTCTCAAGTTTGTTTTTTCATTCACATTTATATGACTTTAAAGAAGTACACTTTATAGTGGTACTCGAATGAACTGCTTTCTCTCTCCTATCATACCCTTAAAGGTTCTTCTCTTTCTGTGCTGCAACATGCATCTCCATTTTTCTGTAGGTTCCTCAAAAACATACAAATACTTTATTTTTCCTTGAGCAGCAACTATTTTTAGAATCACATTGCTTAATGTTTTAGTAAAGCACGTACATCTCAGTAACAGTAGAGTAACTCATGCTCTCATCTAAAGGCTCACTTACCAAAAAATCTCTCTTCAGCATCTAAACCACCAGATGAGAAGCAGACTATGTATTTGAGGTACGTGTTGCCTGTCAGCTGTCAATATTCCAATATTCTCTACAGCATTTAAGTTTCTCATGCCCCAGAAAGATTATGAGATACATTGACTTTGATAGGAGAATCTTTAAAATAATGTACACTTCAAATGGAAGGTTTACTTCTCTTTCCTGTTTCTCTTTTTTTTTTTTTTTTTTCCTGAAATGAAAATGCAACCTCTTTTATGACACATTTGATTATCCCAAAACCAGATTATCTGCTATCTTGAAGAAAATGTTCTTACATTTTTTATTAAACCAGCTTCTCTTTTAAGATAAAGACCATAGCCATGTCTTACTTTTTGACATAAAGGAATAGATGTTCTGCTCTTTTAGATGGCAGTCTAGTTCCAAGTTTGTCTGAAGTAAATGGTGTCTAAATTTATCATGCACCTCATTAAATACAGTTATATTCTTACATGAATTAAGTAATATTTCTTTGTGAAATACTGACTTGGAAAAATGTTATGAGTTAGAAGAAATAGAAAGGGAAAGCAACATACCATGATAAGGATTCATTGACTGTAAAGATGGATTTGAGATACTGTAAATACACTTACAGGTAAGTAAGAATGATATTATCCCTTTGCAATTATAGTAATTGCTACATAACTAGAGACATAGTTTAGTAATTCCTTAATTATCTTTGACATCTTTTTCATTTGGCTATTAGTAACGTAAATTTATTTGGTCACGTAGAAAAGTGTCACTGGCAATAGCTTTATTACATAAAACCACTAATGAACAAAATAATTTATGACTTTTTTATACTGAATACATCTCCACTTACAGCAATGCTCAAACATCCCTAAAATTTTCTCAACACAAACTTTTTACTTTGCAAATCAGAATCACCACAATTTTGGTCTTATTTTTTAACAATCTTCCCTCTCTTAGCTCTTACGTGTTTCTCAATGATTTCTAAAAAAAGAGTTCTCTGACCCATTTCTCTAGAATCTGTAACTACCTCCAGTGGAACTTTGTGTAACACTACTACTGCAGAATGTCACAACAGCTGAATGCTAAATGTTCATCTTTCCAGCTATTTTTTTCTATTTGTGCTCAATGTCAGCATTCATTTCTATGAAAAAAAAACCAAACAAACAAACAAACAAACAAACAAAACAAAAAACCAACAAACAGGATTATCTCATTTAAACCTTCCTATAAATTCTATTCACGCAAACAACTGCTACACAACTTCTTTCTATTAAAGGAAGTTTTAATGGCCAAACTCGTGTATGGACAGAGTCAAGAAAGCCCTCTAGAGAAAGTTCCTTCCCTCAGCCCTCAAAATCCCGAAGAAAACATTCCCAGAGCAAATGTGGAATACTGAACTTGCCAGCCTGCATTTCTTTTTCTTCTCATGTATATGTAATAGTGATTCATCTGGCAGGTATGGGCCATGAACCATGCTAAAGAATCTTCCAATTGCAGCAGAAATGCACTATAATGAGTCCCATAAAAATCACTAAGTCTGACATTGGAAGGACATTGGGAATATTAAAATTGAGATTCAGGTGTCTGGAGAGCATGGGTGCACATTACCATACATTTCCCTAAGCCTGTAAACTATTCTTGTCCTGCTGCAATTTGCACAGTATAGCAATTAATTGTGGATTATCTTTATAGGATAACGGTGAGAGTAATCAGTCAAATTTAATTGACAGCCCACTGGAACTTAAGGAGATTTGATTTTCTAGAGATCGGAATCTTCGGAAACCTCAAATTAAAGGCAGACAATTAAGACTGATACTGTCAAAGACTGTCCAATTAATCACAATTTGTTTATCAGTGCACTTTGCAAGATGATGATTGCCTCACATCCTGTTGTACTGAGGAAAATAATGTCAGATTGATGTTTTCTTATTTAATTTTATTTTTTTTAGATGGGCTTTCATTTTCTTTCCTAAACCACTGGCAATATGAGTAGTTCCTTATGACTTGCTGTTCTTTTTCATTCATGTGCAAATCTTCAGCTATTTAGAATTTCTTTTTTTTTTTTTAATATACTTTATGTGAATATCATAAATAATAATTATAAAATTTATTTCACAACAGTTTCTGATGTTCTATCCACAGAATCTCATCCAGTTCATGACTGAAATTACATCTTTATTACATCTACTACCCTGTTATTTGTTTGCACAGAATTCACTGAAGCATGTAGTAGAAGAATATCTAATTAGACTGTTGCTTGTTACTTCCCCCAGTCTTTGGACAGAATGAGTCAATCACTTAGATTTCAGTGATAAAACTGTAGGTTTTCTTTTTTATTCCCAGACTTTTGTTTTGGTTTATGTAAGGTAAGAATAATCACAAGCAGGAAAAACTGGAAGTGGAGTCTGAGTTGTGCAGTTCTGCTAACAGTCTGGGCTTCTTTTGTCTACCTATTCTTCTTCAAATTGATGAATAACTGAGATCTGATAGATGAATTAATATCCTACAGAAAAATCACTGTCATCAAATTACTTCCTCAGAATTATTCATAATCACAGGAGACTTTTAGAGTAATATTGTCTCAATGTACTCTTCAGAAAAATTATGTGAGATGTGGGGGGCTTCTGCATGTGTATGCATGCACATATGCCTAGTTTGGAAAAGGATGATAGTGGATCCTCGAGATATTTACTTAAGATACAGATGTTTTCTGAGAAGGCGTGGTACATCTGACAACAATAATTTATCAAAATGTTTATTTTTATTCAAAGTAAAATAATTTTGTATCTACAATGGTCAGATTTAGATGAGAACTTATTATATAAGAGCGACACTGCTCTGTATTTCTTTTATTTTTCCCTTTGGTGCTCTTATTAGAACAAAGAGAAGGGGCAAGGCTCAACCCAAAAAAACTCTTTTCAAACTACAACTTGTAAGTCTAGGAATCTTCCACTTGAGCCCCCACTCTTTTTCCCCTTTTTGCTTTCAAATGGGGCACAAACTTTGTTCACCTTTAAATTTCACATCATTAATCCAAGGCAAAACCATTACTTGATCTAATATTCCAGCAAAATTCTTTGTTCTTTCTTTGTTGTTTCTTCAACTTTGCAGAACTCAAGGAGGAACTATTTTACTTACCAAGCTTGGGGAAAATAAGTGCCAGGTCTCCGGTTGTTGTGATTCCGCATACCTTTGTTAATATAATTACATACCTTTGTTAATGTAATTCATTTGTTAACAGTGAGATTTAATGCTAATTGTTGGTGTCAGTATTTCTAGGACGAAGACCTTACAAAATTCCTTATTAGAAAAGTATCCATTTCATAAGTCATCCTAAATGATAGACAGCAAGAGAGAGAGGCAGGCTGTAGGGTAGTAAAGTTACAGATCCGGGCAATTTTTTTGTGAAGAACCAACCGTGGCTGAGATCTGTATAAGAGATGTTGTGATGACAGACAGCCCCTAATACAAATACAGGTATTATACTTTCATAAACATCACACCACACAGTTTTGACAATAAACATACTCTGGCATTCCATGAAGATGATAGTTTTTCTATTAGTAAATGGTCAAAACACGGACCTGATACACATAGTAATTTACCACAGTTCACTTACATGAATTTGCTATTTTGGCTTACCATTTTTAGCTTTGTGAAGTGTTTGTCTTGAGTTTTTATGTTTGTCTTGCAGTCAATTCCTCTGTATTTTATGGTAAATTTGTCTTCTACTCTTACCCTTGTCACCCAATTTAGTTGCTTCTATCTTATTCACCATAGAACACAGCAGACAAACTAGGAGGATACATTTGGGATATTTATAGTCTTATTTTATTTTGCTTACCATGAATTTAATGACCAAAAAAAATGGTACTGCATTGATTCTGATCTTACCTGAGCCGGATTAGTGTTTTGCTTCTGTATTTATCATGGACTTTATGGGGCCCCAACAATGAAAGTTGTTGGACCCCAGCTTTGGTGCAACCTTACCTTGAATCCTTTATGCAGTTCTGGGCCCCACAATTTAAGAAGGATGTGAAGGTACTTGAACTCATCCAAAAGAGGGCAACAAAGCTGGTGAAAGGTCTGCAAAGCATGCCTTGTAAGGAGTGTCTTAAGATTTTGGGCTTGTCTAGTTTGAGGAAAAGGAGGCTGAGGGGTGACCTTATTGCTCTCTACAGCTTACTGAGGGGAAGTGGAGAGCGAGGTGCTGAGCTCGTCTCCCTGGTGTCCACTGATAGGATGCATGGGACTGGTTAAAAACTGCACCAGGGGGAGTTTAGACTGGACATTAGGAAGCATTTCTTTACCAAGAGGCTGACCAAACACTGGAATAGGCTTCCTAAAGAGGTGGTTAATGCCCCAAGCCTATCAGCATTTAAGAGGCATCTGTACAACACCCTTAACAACATGATTTAATTTGTTCAGTCCTGAAGCTGTCAGACAGTTGGAATAGATGACTGTTGGAGGTTCCTTCCAAATGAAATACTCTATTCTAAAGTTTTTGAAGGTGAACCCAGATTAGGATGTTTGGACTAGGACTCTGTTTTTGAAGAAAATTAGTTCACTGCCCTCAGTAATGTGTTTATTGAGGATGTTTGGTCCACAGCACCCGGTGATTCACTCTATAGATTTGCTCTTTTGGACTACATACTCACTTGTAATGTTGCTGTCTAGTCTCACTTCTAAGACCTAAGAGACAGAGAGCAGGGAAAGATGGGGTAGTGTAATGATTTTTCACCAGGTAATTAATAATTGGTGGGGTTTTTTTTTCCTCTCTTCACAACCTTTGGATCATCCAGTTTCATAAACTTCAAAGAACTAGCACATGTAAAAATTCAACAAAGCTGCAAAAAGTGATAAGATAAAATTGGATCCATGTGTAGGAGTGACAGTCTGGGAGTCTGGGATACAACACCTTCACCAGTGTTTTATGAAGTGTTGATAAGGGTATAATTCCATCTCCAGAAAAAGATGATTTTAATATTCTTCACAAAAAAAAGGGAAAAATACAGTAATTGCATTTTTTTATTTTAAATGTAATACTGGCTTTAAACATGGAGTATTAAGAAAAGATTTCTTATTCAAAGAAGGGAGACGGAGAGTTGAAAAATATCTGATGCTTTTAAATGCAAAATAAAAGATATTTTTGTTCACACCTTATGTCCAGTTAAAGCTGTAACACCGCGTTTCCCATATTTCTGTTGAGTGCAAAGGGAGAGACCCTTTCCACTTTGCAAAAATATCACACGGATTATTTCAATAACAGCACTTGTGATGTGCTTTAAGACTAAACCTGTTATGTAGCTATTTGATCTGGATAGCTCATGCAAAGCTGCCAAACACCAATAAATCAACCCAGTGGAAAGTCTTTTACCAATGGGAAGAAATTGGTACAGAGTCCTATAGTAATATCTACAGTATTTTGGTCTCTAGGAGAGAAAAAAAAAAAAAAAATTACATAGGGTTTTCTTAATTCTCTCCTTGATTCGTGGCTGCCTGACATTATGGACATTATGTCAGGTGGCTTTGAGAAGTCCTGTATTTTAGTAAAACCCTCAGAATGGAGAAATTTACTTCAGGAAGCCAGTCAGCAATGCTCTGAGAAATCTAGATGGCTTTTAAGCTAGTGTGAAACCAATTTTATCCTCTTTAACCTTGTTTTGGGATAAGACCAACCAAACCAATACAAGCCACTGATAATTACAAACATTAACACTTCACAGTCATGTCCTTTTTAAGAAAATATATCTCACTGTCTACAAACAATTAGTTCCAAATTTACGGCATGTTTAATTCAAGTACTTAAAAACTTCTAATGAAGACAAGAGCCAGACATATCCATAAATCATAAGCCTATATAAGTACTTTCAAAGTCTGAAAATGTTTTTAAGGATTTCTAGCAAACAGGTGTCTCTGGAATTACCTGAAGTGCTCAGGGACCCAAAAACATGAGAACATGACAGGTATAGATTTCTAAACTGGAGTTTCATTTTGCATCTGACACTGGAGGCTATGCACCAGTGCTGAACAGTATCCACAGAGCAGTCAGAGCATATGGCCTAACATAATGTATGACAAGCCCTGATTTTAAATAACATCCCTCAAGGGCTGAGAAGAGTGCCTTATAGCAACATTCCTATAATGTTTCGGTGACATTTTTCTTGGGCATACAAGTCTATGTTCACATCTATTAATCAACACAACAATAGTAGCAATAATAACTAAAAATTGCAAAAGAATTTAAGATCTATTTGCAGAAGGAACACTACAGTAAATAATATTAGGATTAGTACTGTGTTTCTTATCTTGCCGCAGTGTGAATGGCACCAATCCCTCCAAATATTACAGAAATCCTACTATTCCAACTTTAGCTGAAAGAACAGGTAGTTCGATTAAGGAAAAGACATAGATGGAGACGGACAAAGAGAGAAAGAGTGGGATGAAAGGAAGAAAAAGACAAAGAAATTTTGTCAGAGAAAAACAGGGAGAAGGAGGAAGAGAGTGTTGATTTAGATCCTTTGTAGCTAAAAATACAGATTGTCTAATGCCATAGTTACATATATGTCAGAAAATCAGTATCCAACACTACCTATTCCCAGGGCAACTAAAAAGTAATTGCTTCTGTGGCCTGTTCAGAAGTTTCCCATGGTGCTTATCATGCCTAGAAACACTGTAGTCTGGACAACAAGGCAATCTGAAATCTCCACATTTTTGTTTCACTCCAGGTATTTCTCTTCAGTTTCTCCTTCCAATCAGCATGCGTAAAGTGGGTCTGTAACACACCAGAAAAAGGGATTTATTTTAAAAAATTTCATTATAGTTACAACTCATTTGCTCAAAAAAACTTTTTCCATTATAGTTCTGAACCTTTTTGAAATCATAGTTCCTATACCATAGAAGGAGTCTTTTATTTTCAGTCCATAAACAATTTGGGGAAAAGAGATGTATAAGGCACTCCCACTTAACGGTGCCAGCACTCTACACCATCAATACAAAAAAAAGTGTCATTCAAGCTCCACAGCTCACGTAATTCACATCTCACAGAGGAACATACTAAACCTCTGAATATTGGCTACCAGGACAGATTCCATTTGCCCTACCACAACTTTTCTGCTATGCAAATAAGATTGATAGGACGGTATTGTAAGAACACAGCTCTGACCTACTTGATGGGTTGGTCAGCTAAGGATGAGTCCTCGACTCCAGCTGATAGTTTCTGAAGAATTCATATATTGTTAGCAATGTTAGAAATAAAGTATTTTACTATGAACTGGCAGAGCCATAAAGAGAATGTGTCTCCTTCCAGAATGGGATAATTCTTCAGCTAGCTGCTACCTAACCTTGGCAGCATGTAAATTCATCCTTATTTCAGCAAACCTCCCAAACTTCACCCAGCAATCATAGTCCATTTACACAGGATATGTCCGTAACTTCTGTAGAAATACTCATCACTTCTGGCCCAGTATTCTACCGGGTTTACATAGCTCTAGGTACGGACTCATGCTTTTCCACCTGCATTGCATCAAAAAGCACATTTACACTCACTATACCCATTTCAGATAATCATAATGATAATGCACTTCTTAAACGCTCAGAGTACTAGGCTTCTGCTCCTCATTCTCCATTTTCCTGATAGCATAGAGCTGTCAGGAGGTCTAGATTTTATTATCACTGGTGACATGGATATAAATGATACTGATGTGATAAGCTGGACATCACGTTCAGCATCATTTCCTTGTGTAAAGAACATGCATTAAATAACATGATGACAGAAGGTGCAAAATGTGATGTATACTTGTAGCAAAAATCCTTCAGTAATTGGCATTCAAGCAGAATAAATGGATTGCACTTAACCGGCTGAAAGCAAGAATTTTCCCTATCACAAAGGAAACAGGCATCAAATGACTTGAATCTCTGCAGTCATATGAGAAAATGAGTTCCCAGAAAGTTGCATTCCTTACTTCCGTTCACTAAGCATAACGACAAATAAAAAGTGAATATTCAGTGGTTAACTATTCCTCATCTAACAGTTTTTAGCTTCGGTACAGAAAGATTTGCAGAAACTCTGGTCTCAGATCAGGCTAAAAACATTAAAAATCGTGACAAAACCAATTATTAGTAGCCACCGAGTCTGGGTCAGCGTTCACTGTTGTGAACAACATGCAGTCCAGCAGAAACTTAGGCAGGAAATTCCTGCCACAGCTCTAAGCAAATGCCAAAATCAGTAACATGATGTGCTCTTTTCCCATCTCCTACTCAGCTCCAAATTCTCTTTGCTAGTAAATTAATATTTCAGTATAACAGACCCTTGCCTGGATGTCCACACAATCATCACAGCTCAAATTAGAACATACAAAAAGTCTTACGAAATGGGTAACTCCCACCTCTGTGTTCCCATTTCCACTTGCATGTTCTTATCATATACTTTTATTCTTATTCCATGCATGTTCATTTCATTGTGTCTTAAATTAAGATGCAGACAGCCTATAAAACTCTATTAATATTGCAGGTATATATATATATCCCCCCCCCCCCCTTTT
>NW_020799142.1:31077719-31086957 GCF_003259725.1 Athene cunicularia
CCCCCCCTTTTCAAAGCACAAATCTCATTTTACTTGTATTATGCACACAGGGAAATGATCACTACAAAATACTCATTTCAGTGACACACAAGGTATTCTATCATCTTGAGATTATCCACCCCAAAATCTAAACAAGAAAAATGGAAGAAAAATGCTCTGCGGAATCTGTAAGAGAGTATTCACTATTATTGTGACTTGCAATATATAGTTGATTAATCTTATTGGAGAAGTACATCTACAGAAAATATGGAAAGTATAAAGAATACAACCACTTAAAAAATAGGAATAAGACACCCGGAAATAGGAATAGGAAAGCTGAGAGTTTACTATGCGAATTGTACAGTGAATTAGATTCAAAATGTATAAATTAAGTAGAACAATGTGTACATCACACAAGCAATGACTGCCATTGCCAAAGAGGTGACTGGTACTAAATATCAGTGGAAACAGATCTTTATTTTCTCCTGTAAATCTGTATCCCCAATTAATACAAACCAAAAGCCTAGCAGAATGTTGAGTTTGCACTTGTAAATCATCACGGCCACATCTTTCAGTCCCTGACAAACAAGCCTATTTTCTTTACAGCAGCTTCCATTATAAACAATAACTGCACAGATTTAGACACCTAATTTCATTTGGACGTGAAACAGTTTCATGGCCTTTCCTTCCAGAAGAAACAAAGCAGATGAAGCAAGGGTGAGAAGTAACAGATGACACTGCAGCTAACGGGAAGCTGCAGTTTGAATCCCAATCCATCAAGCTGTAGAAAAATGAAAAAGAATTGGGAAGAAGGAACCCCTTCTGCCATATACAAGGGCAACTCTGGAATAAACACGATGGGTGGAGAGAGAAAGCAGTTGAGCTGTGGTTAAGACACAGTCCCAGAGATGGTTTTAAGCCACTGTCTCGTGTTTTCAGTTGTGGCATGGTTGGATGCCACATGGACGGTGGTGTCCTCAATTACAATTTTAAAAGTAGGAACATAAGGTAGGATTCCTCTTACCTAATTTTATAATTATTAAAAAAAGATCAGGAGGTGAAATCATGTGTAGATATTTACAGCTGATAAAAGAAAGCACGTCTCTATACCTTATTTTACGATTCTCAGTCATTTTTGCTGTCCCAGTGAGTGTGAATGAAGCTTTTCCAGGTGGAGCCCAATACATCTGTAGTGGTTAATTCTTCATCTTGTCTGAGGATTCATCCAATATTAAGCACAGGCACTCACTGAATGTTCCTAACATTCAAATTGCTTTCCGCTATTTTAACTGAGCTTCTAGCCGTTTTAGTCAGAGGGAATAAATCTGCAAGGGTTACAAAATGCTGGGGGAAAAAACCTGTAAACTATATAATGATGATATTACATTCAAACAAACCTGGTGTCATTTAGCAACAACTAATCAATGGAAAATATATCAGCCAGATGTGTTAAATTACAGGTGCTTAACCAAGGAGGAGGTGATTTTTTTTTTTTTTTTAACATTGACTAACAGTATAAAAAGCTATAGAATTGGGGTTGGTTGCAATCATGATTCAGATTGGACAAGCAGAGAACCATAGTAAGTCTTGCCATGTGAGCGTCTCTGAACAATGTTTACAGGGACATCCTTCCCACTACCCTCCTATTAAGTCTCCCAAGGAATCCTCGTATGAACTGTGAAAGAACTGGCAGACTGTAATAAGAGTTAAGACACATATACAAGAACAGGGTAGTTCCATGTAAGTTTTGTGGGTTTTTTTTACATAAAAGTCAAGGAAAAAAAAAAAAAAAAGTTTGTTTGTTCTTTCTGTAGAATAACAGAAATAATAGAAAGCAGTGTCAGGATATAAAGTATCAGAACAGAGAACAGAATTTTTATCTTTCATAAAGGAATTCTGCATCTTCCTAAGTGTATAACTTTTGTTCCCCTTCTTGTTGTTTAATGGAAAACAGAAAGTTTGTTATAATCTAGTAGTTAATTTGTATTATTTCATTGCCATACCTCCCATACTTTTTACTCATAAAAACTCGTTACAACTTTTGCATTGGCCTAACAAACATCCTTTCGTTAACAAAACCCTTCCTTTCATGTCGAAGAAAAGCATGGTCACTTTTGCTTTTAAACTCTCTAATCTTTCTTTCCCTACTAAAATATCTGTCCTATAATGGATTTTTCAGGGATGTTGCCTGGAAAAGATATGATCTTCATAAGTGGCCTATTCACTGCACAGTGAAATCAAGAGGAATATTTTTTTTTTTTCCCATCAGCTTCAGACGGCTCTGGATAAGAAGTACATTTTCAAAGCATGGTTTGGGGATATATGGAAATCCTATTGACTGTTAGGATTCATATGAGTAAAACCCATATACAGTGATTTGAACACTTAGGGGTAAGTCATTGATTTTTTTTTTTCAGGCTTGGTTTATAAACTGCTGTAGGGCTTCAGCACCCCATGTCAAGCCTTATGCCTTAGTATTAACATATTTTTCTGTCCTTTGTTAAATCAAATAGATTTTTCAGGCTACCCAGCTGCTTCTTATTAAAGCTATGATTCCCTCATGGACTTTAGCTTGCTATAGATTTTTCTTAAAAATGTTGACAACCTCCTCTGCTCTGAAGAGATAAGCTTAGGCAAGATAAACTTTGCACAGACAAAGCACCTGTATTTGCTGAACCTTAGTCCAGATTCATCTGTAAACTGCACTTAGGAAATCACAAGCAGTTTTAGTTTTTTCTGGACAGCAGACAGAAAACATTCTATTTCTTCTCAACTGTATAAGAATTGTTACAGTTTGAAATGAACAATAAGGGGTTTTGTTTGTTTGTTTTTGTTGTTGTGTTTTTTGTTGGTTGTGGCATTGTGTGGTTTTCTATTTTTTTTTTTTTAAATCTGTCCCCATTTCACCTATGTTCATTTCATTAGAAACCCTTAAATGTGGGAGATTTGATTTAAGAATGTTTGTCATATCTGAGTCTGATATTTTGCGGAAGAATCCTTATTGCACGGGTATGTTCTTCACAGAGATGCTAATAATGTAAACTGACAGGAGAGTAATCCCATACGTGAATAACAAAGAAGCGACTTAGTCTAGCATCACTGAATGCTGCAGACAGTCCATCCATACCAAACATTACCACACTGAAAAATGTGACACAAAAGGAAAGTTGTGTTCAATCACTGACAAATTTATATTAAATCCAAAACTACCAGTAACAGAAAATCAAACTTGGAAAAGACTATACAAGATACCAGTGCTTCCTTAGGTTAATACAACTACCTCTCAGCAATGCCGAAAAATAAATCTGCATGAATAATTGATTATATTTTT
The DNA here is from genome assembly GCF_003259725.1 of Athene cunicularia. Lineage (NCBI taxonomy): Eukaryota > Metazoa > Chordata > Aves > Strigiformes > Strigidae > Athene > Athene cunicularia. The sequence continues at coordinate 31,081,030 of NW_020799142.1, forward strand.
TTTACTTCAGTGCCCAAATCTACAAATCATGTGAAAGTTATCACTTAAAAAAAAAAAAAAAAAAAAAAAAAAAAAAGAAAAAAAAAAAAAGAAAGAAAGCTACTGATGTAAGAATAATTTTCTTTAAAACTGTAAATATCTTCATACTGGTTGAAACTGTTTTTCTATAATAAATAACACAGCTATGAACATTAGCCAGCCAGAAGCAAAATATGTTCCAACGCCATGCATTCAGCCTGTGTTAACAGCTTTATAATAATTTTATGATAAACTTATACAACTTCATCCCATAATCAGTGCATCTGATATTATGGATTTGACTTTATTTATAAAAAACCTTTTTGTTACGGAGGTCATCACTTAGCTTTGCCTTAAACTGAACTTAAACTTGGCAAAGCTGAAGTATGGATTGCTTTTGGTATCTTCTGGAGGTGGAAACAAAATCCTTACAAAATGCTGAAGTGCATCACGGATAACATTAACACAATTCACAGGGCGAACAAATCACAGGTTGTTATACACTTTTTATACACTTTCTTAGAAAAGTTATACACTTTACACTTGTTATACACTTTCTTAGAAAAGTGTATAAATACTGAAAAGAGGAAGATTATGAAAAGAGTAAGTGCCAAAAGCAGTGATTTCAGCCTCCTATTATTTGTCTGTACTCAGCCATTTTCCATCAAACCACTATAAATAATGGGAACTCTAACAAGTATATGTTTATTCCAAACTTCTGTGTTTGTTTTGTTTTTTTTCTTTTCAATTTCATGAGATTCACAATAAAAGGACCTAAAGCATCAATTTAAGGTGAATTGGATATCAAAACCTGAATGATACTACTGTTACAATTTGGGGAAAAAGGATCCATTTTACTTTACTGGATCACTGATGAAAAACATAACTGTATGAACTTTTATAAGATTGATTCAGGAATCCGGTATTTTTATGTGATACTTCACGAGTAGAAAATAATTTATATCGATTGAACACAGATAACCAAACCCCTTTCCCCTTAAAAAAAAAAAAAAAAAAAAAAAAAAAAAAAAAAAAAAAAAAAAAAAAAAATCTGGTTCAGAAGTCAGATAGTATTTGCCACATAAAATGGTAATATTTTGGTAAGTAGAACATCTACAGAACATAATTTCTTAATATCCTATATGAAATTACTACATTAAGAGTTATCTAAAAAGCCTCTTGATTCTATATTATTTGCAATTCGAGAGTGAAAGCAACCTCTGGATCTAAATCTTGTAAATAAGAGCCCCAGCAATAAAATAATTTTGTCTTAGACTCAAAATCCACTTGGTCTGACATGCACAAAAGCCACTGGCATTACTTGAGCCCAAAATACAATTATCATAATTTGGATTTTAAAAATAAATAAATAAATAGAATGCTGAATTCATTTATAGCACTTTACACTGCAGTTGGAAAACTGTGTGATGGGTTCTGGTGCAGCATAGCTGGAAATAAAGCAAAAGATATAAGAATTCTGGGAAAAAGGAATCTAACTGTTCCTATAGAGCAGAAAGCTGGAAACTGACCACTTGTGTAAACAGCTGCCTTCCAGTCTTCTAAACTCTTGACCTTCCATGGATTATGCAAAGTTTACCCCCAGGAACAGAGAAAGACAACCACAAGCTTTGACTAAAATTTCTTTCAAGATATTTCATTCAAACGATGTTATAATCTTCCTATCTGGGGAAATAGATGAAATAAAGAATAATTTTTTACTGACTTCAGTGGCTCATGATCATGCTGCTGTCAAAACCAGATTTAGCTCTAACGTATATCTGGCCAAAGACAAAAGTACAGACCATATTGTTGTAACAGGTTGAATGTGATAGTGAGAAGCAAGCCTTGATTTTGTTGGGTATTTTTAGTTTTCATTTTTCTGTTTTACGCTTGCAACCATTTAGAATATTTTTCTCTAATAACAATATTTTTTGTATTTGTATTTTCCAGCTAGATAAATCCACTGTTACCGTATTAACAGATTAAGGTTACCTTTGAGAGAACGCCCTACTCCCAGTCTATTTCTATAAGTTCAAAGTATGGCCAGTAGATACTGATAGCTATTAATTTGTAATTTTAGGGTAGAATGATCAGTACTTCAAGTAACAGAAGTAGAACTGGCAAATTATTATCTATCGTAAATACAGTAACCTTGGAAAGTTGTAGAGCCATAAAATGCACATCACAAAGACAACTCTCTGGATGAAAAAAGACCTGGTATTAACGAGCAGTGGAGCACCATCAGTCTTCCTGATAGATGGACATAGATTAATCTCCTGTTCAGTGGTTCATAGCAAATCATGGAATGTCTACCTTTCTTTACCCTGAAAATGCTACTTCCTTTACTTGTCAGGTTTTTCTCTTAAACACAGATTAATCTCTTCCTTCCTGTGGTGATAAACTCAGTCTATCTTTGCTGAACTCTAATAAGTACCTCCTAATTTTATTCTACTCTATATTTTTGCTAAAAATTTTTGACCAGCTGGAATATTGGTGGATTGTTCTACCATTTATTTTCAATAAATTAATAAAGTGGGGATCTCAATGTATAAGAAGTAATGAAAATTGCATTTTTAAAAATAATTCTCCATTGCCTTTTTTAAAAAAATATATCTTCTGTTTAAGTATTCAACTTACACCTTCTATGTATCATATTAATCAGATCTTGAAAGTCCTGGAATACAATTGAAGCTTTCAAACTGTCCATTATCAGTTTTATTTTGAGTTCTGTACAATATCACCAATTTGGAATTGAATCTGAATTTGAATTTCTCCAGAGGATTAATTTTCCACTGGTAATTGAGCCTGAAGCCCTGAGATGCTTCCACATTATTTCGTTATCACATAACTTCTTTAAAAAATAAATTTCATTTAGCAAAATTTGATTTGGCTTGTTTTATTGTTTCTTTCTACCTACTTACTCCTCCACTTTTATTGGCTATTCTAAATTATATACACGCACACACAAGTATTTTGAATTGGGTTTTTTTTTCATAAAAGTGTGTAAATGTTGATGAACTACCCTTGCCAAAATGCAAGATGAAGTTAAACTCACATTTTATTGAAGGAGTTTTTGTTGTGTACTGAAGGGGTTGTTGGGCGTTGGAATGGGCTGCCCAGGGAGGTGGTGGAGTCCCCATCCCTGGAGGTGTTCAAGTGTAGGGTCGACACAGCGCTGAGGGATCTGGTGTAGTTGGGAACTGTCAGTGTTAGGTTAATGGTTGGACTGGATGATCTCCAAGGTCTTTTGCAACCTAGACGATTCTGTGATTCTGTGACATATATTAAGCAAGTTTCATGTATCTAGTTAATGCAACACAGATCTGACTGCATCTTAAAACCAATGAGTGCCTAAGCAATACAATCACTTGGGAAGGTATGTATTTTCATACCTAAAAGTGAGTAACACCATTAGCAAACAATGACATTTACTGCAATTTAGCTTGGGTATGAAAACACATGGTCCAAATTGAATATCCTTTAAAACCTGTAGAGTTTTTGTTGTGTGTTTATTTTTTGTGGGTGGTTGTTTTTGTTGTTGTTGTTGCTTTTTTTTCCAAATAAAAAGTGACTTTGAAACAACTGATTTTTTTTTTTTTTTTTTTTTTTAAGGAAAAGGTATTTTTCACTCATATAGACTTTAAAGAAAGTAGTTCAAAAACTCAGCAGTGCTAAATCTGAGGTCACAGATACATCCAAAAAGAGAAGAAAATGATGGTAGACATGGGAAGTCTTCAAATATTGCAGAAAACACTTTTCTGTACTGGTTTCCCAGTTTGTTAGACAGCATACTGAAGGATATTTATATTTTTTATATTTTCCCTTTACTTTCAAAGATAAACCAGACCTTCTGTAACAATATGGATGTTCAGTAATCATATTGTGTCATTACTTTTCCACTATTATATTTTTCTGTCTTGGCCTGCCTTGGGCATTTCTGAATAAAAAAGTAATCTTCTCCATATAAAGTTCTACCACGTTTGATAATTGTGTCTTTTAAAAATAATTTTATCTCTTCCATTTAAATTATTCCCTTGAGGACAACTATGATAACAATACTATTGTATAATTTAAGTGTAAAACACAATCAAATTACATTGAAAGGAAATGAAGTGTTTCATAATTTAACAGTCCTTGTGAGTACTTACAATCAGAAATTTCCAACTAAAATTGAGAGACCTGTGAACCTTCAATATCAGCACAACTAACAGTATTTATGGTATTTAAGAATGTTTAAAGTACTATTCTGGCACTTTCAATATGTGGTTCTGTCACAGACATCTTGCATAGCATCTTGATATCTCTGCTTCTTCTCTTCAACAGTAAATGTAACACTATTAGATGTCACATACACAAAACAAAAATTGCAGTATTTTTCAAATGTTTGTTTGGCTTTAGTCAAGCGCAGAATCATTTGATGTTTGTTAAATGTCTATCTGAGGTTCTACGTCTCAGTATCAGGCTTATATATTGACATGACAGTGTAACTATGCTCACTCAAGTCAGATTTCCATTCCTACACAAGAGTTAATTTGGACAAAAGACCGAGAAGAGCACTATAGGTTTTTGGAAGAAAATTTGGGAGAAACAGAAAAAAAAAAAAAAAAAGTGGAATCATAGAAAAACTAATTATAATGTTTACATGTTCTATCTAATAACGGTTACCTATTCTACTAACTGTACAATGAATAATTTTTTATTATTTGAAAGCACATGGTAGAAAACTACAGAGTTTAAAGAGTCATAAACATTAAAGTTTTCTACTTCGCTGTATGCTTACCAAGTCGAAAGAGGTCAGTTGGTTAGTTTGGTGTACTTTTTTTTTTTTTCCCTCCTGGAAAATACTAAAAAATAGTAAATGCCACAAGAAGGATCTGTTATTTTTTCAACTGGTAAATAAAAATTAATTTAAATAAGAAAATTAGCTTATAACATTCTGTATGAAAAGAATCTCCCATGTCCAATTAAGATACATTTAGGTATGTGACGTTATGTTCCCATAGAGTTCCCATAAGACCCTTAGACCCATACAATGCCTTTCTCATTATAATCCTATGCATAAAGTTCTGATAAGCATTTATTTGCTGAGTAGCCCTATAGCAAGTCAGAGTGAAAAATTGTTTAAAGCTGTTTTACCACCTCTCAGAAAAGCCCGACCAAAATTTTATTGTTTCTTACTCTTGTGATTCAAACCACTATGCGTTACATTCAGTTTGATGGACTCCCCACATGTTCATTTTAAGCATTTCAGTGAGTAATTTCTCCAAGCACCACAATAGAAATACCTGTTAAAATATTTATATAACTTTACTGCCTTAGTGATAGAGGCAAGATTCTTACTGTAACGGTTAATGCAACAGCAGATTTAACAGACCAGGGTTTCACTTCCATGGAGTCGTGTAATGTTTTCTTACAATAGGTTAGAACGACTTTCTCTTTTATTTATAATCTTGAAGTTAAATATGCTTCACACTGATAGCACAATTAGAGTTCTAACAGCCAAAGGATCTTGCCAGTAATTCAAACCCTAGAAACCATCATTTTTTAGGCTTTATTGCCAAAGCTCATGAATGGACTATTCTTTGCTCGCATGGGTAACAATCCTGCTAAGGATCACAAAATTCTGACTGTAGTACTAAAGCACTCCTGACATCAACCACTGAAGCAGCAAATAACATCAAATTTACCAAACCCTCTAGACCTGCAAACTTTTTCAGGAATTGCTTTGTCACTTATATGCTTGTGGATGACAAATAATAATTTGGAAATGCGTTGTATTTTTGCTTAGAATAGCAGTAGCTGAGAGTCAAGGATTTCAAAAGTCTTTGTCATCCAATACTTTGTAACCTTATAGACATCAGTGAACATAAGAGAAATCAGTCTGTCTTTTTCTAAAAAAAAAAAAAAAAA
>NW_020799142.1:31087007-31098679 GCF_003259725.1 Athene cunicularia
GAAGTAGACTATGTATGGGTAACTGAATATTAGTGTTTGTAATTTAAAACCCGAAAAAAGTAGAAACCTAAGCTTTCGTAATCAGTATACATGTATCCATTGCTATATTTTATGTTCAGTATTATGTCAAAAAGTAGGCCTTTATAGGAATAAAAAATAAACTTCTCTCTAGAAAGGGTTGTCAGCAAACCTGAGCCTGTGCAGGCATTGGTCCTACTACCTGTGAAAGTTTGAAAAGATGAAATCTTAATTCTTTGCAGGTGGCATTTCAGTTCCAAGTACAATTATTTTTCTATAACCAGACATTTTGAATGCCTAAGGGCTTTTGTTTCTTTTAATGGTTATATGTTCTTTATTACTTTATTGCCACTTCACCTATACCTACATAATTAGTTCATTTCAGCATAGGGACACTGAGTGGAGCTTGACCTGTTATTCTGTAGAAAGCAAGGATTTCCTTTACTCTGAAGACAACGAATGATGGTTCTTCTGACCTCATGCCAAAGGTCTATATGTCAGTTTGCATTTGCTTCTGAAATGAGATTTACTTATTTTTCAGTTTGACTTCTGACATTCCTAGTGGTCTCTATAAACAATAGAGTATAACTGTTTATATAAAGAATGATTTTCATACCTCATCCTCCTGATCCAGTTTCATTAAAGTGATAAAAAAAAAAAAAAAAAAGTCTCAAATATTGATCCTACTATTTTATTTTATTTTATTTTATTTTATTTTATTTTATTTTATTTTATTTTATTTTATTTTATTTTATTTTATTTTATTTTACTTTTAATTATTTATATTTTTTTACATTACAGAAAGAATAGTTTTCTCTTCTTCCTTCCTCCTCCTCTCTTTTGACAAGAACCTCTTGTCAAAACCTGCATTGAGATAAGGAGATACGAGGCTACCTTCTAGCCACTCAGCCCCTAGCATGTCTTAAGGCACGGGGCTATTTCTGTCCCCAACACAGGACTTCACATTTGACAGCTGAAATTCCTAAGTTTGCTTTCAGACCCCTCCTCCAGACTGTTGAACTTCCTGTGACCCACAGCCCTGAGGAACATTACTCACAGCTGACAGCCAGTTAGACTTCCAGTCAGTGACACCTGACCTTTAAGCCCAACAGTCCTGCCAGTTTTTCACCCACCTCCTAATTCACCAGTGCAGTCCATATCTCCTCACTCAGACTGGAAGGGTACCATGACAGACTGTCAGACGCCTTGTTATTGTCAAGGTAAGCTAATTTCTCTGCCTCCCTCTTGTCCACAAGCTAGTCACTTCAAAATAAAAAGGCAATCAGGTTGGTCTTAGCAAAATTTAACCGTGGTAAATCTATGCTGGATGTTCTCAGTCATTTTCTCACTCCTTCATATGCTTGGAAATTTGTTCCCAGGGACAAAGACTGACCATTATCTAGTTCCCTGTATCAATCTCTGCCTTTTGGGGATATGGCTGAAACACTTGCCCTTTTCTATCACCAGGGTTATTTTAGTTCTTTAATTGACACAAAACAGCCTCACAATGTAGCTTCTTAAACCTTTTCTATCTGGTCTCAAGGACTTCTGTATATCCCTTCTGTATATCCCTTAAGTCACCCCTTCCTTGATTCCTCTCTAATGTGGGTAGCATGTCTTTCCCAACTATACAGAGAGACTGGGGAGGCCCAGCAGCAGACTTGGTCTAATAAAGACTTCCATCAAAGAGGTTACTGAGTACCCTGACCTGCTGACCATGCTTCTTTACATGCATCCCAGAATACAGATGCTATTCTGGGCTGTGAGAACACGTTGCCAGCTTACATCCAGTTTTTCATCCACCACTACCCCATAGTCTTTCTCTACAGGGCTGCTCTTAACCCTTTTATCTCCTAACCTGAATTGATAGGAGGTGCAGGACCTTGGACTTGGCCTTGTAGAACCTCACGAGGTTCATATGTGCTCAATTTTTGAGCTTGTCCAGTTCCCTCTGGAGGCATCCAGGTCCCTCTGCATTGCATCCAGTCCCTCAGACATGTCAACCATGCCACTCAGGTTGGTGTTGTCTGCAAGCTTGTTGAAAGTGCACCAGATTCCACTGCCTATGTCACTGGTAAATATATTAAACAGTAATGATCCCAGTATGGATCTCTGAGGGACACTGCTCGTCACTGATCTCTGTCTGGGTATTGAGCCGTTGACGCTACCCTCCAGCTGCAACCTTCCAACCTATTCCTCATCCACCCAATAGTCTGCCTATCAAATCCATAATTCTCCAATTCAGAGGGAAGGATGTTCTCAGGGACAGTGTTAAAGGCCTTACTGTAGTCCAGATACATGACATCCCCAGCTTTCCCTTGTCCACTGATATAGTCGTTCCACCCTAGAAGGCCACTAGTTTGGTCAGGCAAGATTTGCCCTTAGTGAACCCATGCCAGCTGTCTCGAATCACCTCCTTTGTCCTGCTTTGTCAGGTCAATGGAAAAGTCCTGACATCTCATCTCTCCTGCCTCAAGATTGAATGAATCGGATGAGATATCCACCTGTCGTCACTGGTCATATGGGGAGCAAGATGATCACTCTTTAGAAATCTAAATTTAGGAAAACTGAATTCTAGCTCTTATACTGGAACCTCAGCCTCTCAGGCAGATTTTCTACTAGCAATCTCAAAGCTTTTCCTGATGCTTGACATGTATTATAAACAGGCTAGAACTTGACTTCCATACTTCTGTAAAAGACAAGAATTTGGGAAAACATGACTGTAGACTTGGGTAGATTGGATCAGTGGGCCAATGTCAATGGGATGAGCTTCAACAAGACCAAGTGCTGGGTCCTGCACATGGGCCACAACAACCCCCTGCATGGCTACAGGCTTGGGGAGGTGGCTGGAGCTGCCTGGAAGAAAATGATCTGGGGCTTCTAATTGACAGCCAGATGAGTATGAGCCAGCACTGTGCCCAGGTGTCCAAGAAATCCAAGGGCATCCTGGCTTGTATCAGCACTGGTGTGACCAGCAGGAGCAGGGAGGTGACAGTCCCCCTGTGCTCTGCTCTGGTGAGGCCACACCTGGAGCGTTGTGTCCAGGTCTGGGCACCTCAATACAACAGAGATATTGAGGTGCGAGAGCGAGTGCAGAGGAGGGAAACGAAGCTGGTGAAGGGCCTGGAGAACAATTCCTGTGAGGAGTGACTGGAGGAACTGGGAGAGTTTAGTTTGAAGAAGAGAAGGCTGAGGGGAGACCTCATCACTCTCTACAGCTCCCTGAAAGGACATTGTAAAGAGGTTGGTGCTGGTCTCTTCTCACAGGTAGTTAGTGGCAGAACAAGAGGGAATGGCTTTAAACTGCAGTAGGGGAGGGTCAGACTGGACATTAAGAAAAAAGTTTTCACAGAAAGAGTGGTCAGACAGTGGAATAGGCTGCCCAGGGAGGGGTGGGGTACCCATCCCTGGGGGGGGTTAAGGGTCGTTTGGATGAGCTGTGGGGGGATGTGGGGTAGGGGAGAACTCTGTAGAGTTGGGCTGATGGTTGGAGGTGATGTTCCCAAGGGTCTTTTCCAACCTGAATGGTTCTGTGATTCTGTGATTAAAATTCCTTTTATACTTGTATCCAGTATCTTCATCAGTTTTCTGTCTTTTCTCTGTGTCTACAGAGTGATGCTACCACTGCTATCACACACTTCCTGTACTTTTCCCCCACAGTCTATCAGGACTTCTTTTTTATCTGACACAAAGCCATCCAATATGTAATCCAGACATTTTTGGCCTGCAGTTTAAAATGTCTACAAATCCTCTTGGGCATACTTAGTTTTGTAGAAGATTAAAATACTAAAGGTAGTCACTTACAAGGTAACAGTTCTCATTCATATACTGCCACGATTAACAGCTTGACTTACACTACTCCGCTTCTTTTTTGCTGGCAAACTCAAAGAAATGTCTTCAAAATTCACGAGCTATTTCAAGCTTTTTTCCTTGGTCATCATTTTTGCTCTGTGCTGTGGTTGTGTTCAGGTGCAGAAGTTTCCATAATGAATAGTATTTACTTACTTTATTATCATGCCCTTTGCTGTCATTAAACTGCACTAGTGACCTATCAGCACAGAAACTCAATTAATATAAATCCTTTTAGGTTGGTTTGTTCTGTGTTATGTTTAAATTCTGAGTAAAAGAAGAATTTTTGAAATTCTAACCTTATTGGTGAGATAAATAAAAGCTCAATTTCTTCTCTCGTGATGCTCAGAATGCTTCACTAATGCAGCTAGTCTTTCCTACCTTGAAGCTGTTACTCATTGGCAGAAGACACAAATCTGAATCCTGTCAGTGTCACTGCTGCACTAGAAGCCAGATGTCAAAACAGAAAACTACGACACATATTCTTGACAGGAGGAGCCTGCGATAATATACAAACAATTCCTTGGAAATTACCCAGAATAACTAACACAAAACATAAAAATTTCTAAAAAGACGGTTCTACTCTTAATTGTGGCAAGGCAAGGGATGGATTAAAGATTATGGGGGATATATTTTGGAAATGTTTATTCTGACATGTCATGTTGTGATATTATGCATCTTTTGACATTAGTCACATCATCACTTCTCACATGGAGAAGCATGTTCAACACAGCACAATTTGACATGTCCAAAGTAATGTAACATCTGTAAAATAAGACTTACATGAGTTTTCTGATCTCAGAAACAGCTTCTTCCTTTTGATTTAAAAAATGTCTAGTTTTTCTGGATGTCTTCCTCTCTGACACTCCCTTCTTCAGTGAAATACAGTACCCCATGTGTCTCCCAGACTACTTACAATGGAGCAAGTCAGGATAAAAATATTCTCTGCATCAGTGGCTATAGAGAAGAAAATTTTGTAAGAGAGAAAAAAAAGTGGGATTTGATTTCTTGTTTATTATGTATGGTGGCAGTACTTTTTAGTTTTTGAATGATCTTGCCATGAACAGTTACTCCATCTTCAGATTTTAACTAACTTTAAATACAGCTGGGAACATTTGGTAAGTTTTCCCCGCTGAATATAAGGGCCTAAAAATTATACTTTCAACCCTCTGACCTTACATGGCTGAAGTTAGAATTTATCCTGGTGATTAAGTCATGATACTTCTTGAAATGATAGAGACAAATAAACTAAATTTTGTATATCTCCTGAGTAATGGCTGATGCTCTACTGAAAGTTGGTTTTTTTTGTTTGGGGGTTTTGTTTCGGTTGTTGTTGTTGTTGTTCAGAAGTGTCCTGGTTCAGCTAGAATAGGGTTAAGTTTCCCCAGCAGAGAGGTGGAAGGGATCTCCAGACAGGTTATTCATACCGTGCTAACGTCAGGTCCAGTGCGGCAGCATGGGAAGCTTTTTCCTTTGTGGCTCTGGTTAAGGGGAGCACACAGCGGGCTGTCTATAACCATTGCGGTATTTCTCTGTATGTCTTTTGTCTTATTTACTGTTATTACTGTTTGTTGTTATTATTGCTACTGTTGTTCTCCAAATTGTTATTTATCACACTGTTGTATTAAATCTCTTCATATTTCAACCCCCGGGGTTTGTACCTGCTTCCAGCCTGTCTGGTCTAAGGGTGGGGAAATGGACAGTGGCCTCCTGTCCCAGCAGGGCCTAAACCAACACAGCTTTTATTGCCACCCAAAAAAATAAGAATCAAAAAGGGGCAGACCCTGACCAGAATGTGATAGAGCAATCTGTTGGGTGTAATTTTTCTGTTTGTCTTTGTATGGTTTGAAAAGAAAATGTTTGCAATGCTGGCCCACTTGCTTGTGTGATGGGGCTATATTAATCCTTATATCCAGTATATGATCCCAGTGCTGGTGTTTGTTATAGGTGGAAAATTTGTAAAGGCTCTTATTTTGTTGTACTGGCTATTGACTGCTTATAATGTGTTTGTATTGCTGGCGGCGGGCCGGTACCTGTTTACTGCCTGAGCTTTTGTTAGGGGTCTCACCCCCTCTGTGGGTGAGCTAGGGGAGGAGATCCTCTCGGGTTTTAGGAGTTTCAGTTATCCTTGGGGCATTCAGGCCAGTGTATTTGCAGCACAGTGCTTTATCAATGCCTGCCAGATCTTGTTTTGGGCCATGCGGCACTTCTCTAACAATAGCAGTGCCCGGAAACCTGCCCCGAGGTCAGATAATAGCGAGTGGCAAGGGGTGTGGGAAAAGATGGGCAAAGGCCTGAGTCAGTGGGCACCTCCAATGCTTTGGAATTTCACTCCTGAACAAATGCAGAGCCTTGAAAAGCTGATGGAGTGCTTAGAAAGGGTGTGTTACCAAGCTGGGGAGTCCTCCAAGAGAAGCGCAGCTCCAGTGTCCAGTCAGAAATCCCCCAGACAGAATGGAATGGCCAAGATTATGTCTGACCCTCTTGAGGGGACCGGTAAATCATTCTTGCATAAAGTGAGTGATGATGAGCAGGATTAGAGGGGCCCTGCTTCCAGCCAGGTGGAGGAAAGGGATAATCGGATTTACTGGACAGTGTGGATCCGATGGCCTGGCGTGTCAGACCCACAAGAGTATAAGGCTTTGGTGGACACTGGCGCACAGTGCACCCTGATGCCATCGAGCTACAGTGGGGTTGAATCCATCTGCATCTCCAGAGTTACAGGGGGATCCCAACAGCTGACCCTACTGGAAGCTGAAGTGAGCCTGACTGGGAAGGACTGGCATAAGCACCCCATTGTGACTGGCCCAGATGCCCCGTGCATCCTGGGCACAGACTATCTCAGGAGAGGGCACTTCAGAGACCCAAAAGGGTACCGGTGGGCTCTGGTGTAGCTGCCCTGGAGGAGGTTAAACAGTTGTCCACCTTACCCGGCCTCTCAGAGGATCCCTCAGTGGTGGGGCAGCCTAAGGTTGAGGAGCAGCGAGTGCTGATTGCTACCAAGACGGTGTACCGGCGGCAGTACCGCACCAACCAAGATTCCCTGGTCCCCATCCATCAGCTGATCCGTCAACTGGAAAGCCAGAAGGTGATCAGCAAAACTCACTCCCCCTTCAACAGCCCTATATGGCCAGCGAGAAAGCCTAATGGCGAATGGAGGCTAACTGTGGCCTACCGTGGCCTGAATGAAGTTACGCCAGCAATGAGCGCTGCAGTGCCGGACATGCTGGAGCTCCAGTATGAACTGGAGTCGAAGGCAGCCAAGTGGTACGCCACGACTGACATTGCTAACGCGTTCTTCTCCATTCCAATAGTGCCAGAGTGCGGGCCACAGTTTGCGTTCACTTGGAGAGGCATCCAGTACACCTGGAATCGATTGCCCCAGGGGTGGAACCACAGCTCCACCATTTGCCATGGACTGGTCCATACTGCACTGGAGAAAGGTGGGGCTCCAGAACACCTGCAGTACATTGATGACATCACTGTATGGGGGGACACAGCTGAGGAAGTCTTTGAGAAAGGGAAGAAGATAATTGAAATCCTCCTGAAGGCCGGCTTTGCCATTAAGCAAAAGAAAGTTAAGGGGCCTGCAAGGGAAATTCAATTCCTAGGGATAAAATGGTAAGATGGGCGTCGCCACATCCCAATGGAGGTGATAAACAAGGTAACAGCCATGGCCCCACCAACCTCTAAAAAGTAGACTCAGTCTTTCCTGGGCGCTGTGGGGTTCTGGAGGATGCACATCCCGAACTACAGCCTGATTGTGAACCCTCTCTACCACGTAACCCGTAAGAAGAATGATTATGAATGGGGCCCTGAGCAACAACAATCCTTTGAACAGATTAAATGAGAGATTGCCCAAGCAGTAGCCCTCGGGCCAGTCCGGGAAGGGCAGGAGGTTAAGAACATGCTCTACACCGCAGCCGGGGAGAACGGCCCTACCTGGAGCCTCTGGCAGAGAGCACCTGGGGAAACCCGAGGCCAAGCTCTAGGCTTTTGGAGCCGGGGATACAAAGGCTCTGAAGCTGATTACACATCAACTGAGAAGGAGATACTGGCAGCGTACGAAGGAGTTTGGGCTGCCTTAGAAGTGGTCGGCACTGAAACACAGCTCCTCCTGGCACCCCGACTGCCGGTGCTGGGGTGGATGTTCAAAGGAAAAGCCTCCTCCACGCATCATGCAACCGATACCACGTGGAGTAAATGGGTTGCGTTGATAACACAGTGGGCTCGAATAGGGAACCTCAGCCGCCCAGGGATACTAGAGGTGATCATGAACTGGCCAGAGAGCAAAGATTCCGGGATCTCACCAGAACAGGAGGTGACACGTGCTAAGGAGGCCCCACCATACAACGAGCTGCTGGATGAGGAGAAGCGATATGCCCTGTTCACTGATGGGTACTGTCGTATTGTGGGAAAACATCGACGGTGGAAGGCTGCTGTGTGGAGTCCCACACGACGGGTCACTGAAGCTGTTGAGGGACAGGGGGAATCAAGCCAGTTTGCAGAGGTGAAAGCCGTCCAGCTTGCTTTGGACATTGCTGAGTGGGAAAAGTGGCCGAGGTTCTACCTCTACACCGACTCGTGTGCAGTAGCGAATAACCTGTGGAAATGGCTGCAGCAATGGAAGCAGAAAAACTGGCAACGTAAGGGTAAAACCGTCTGAGCTGCTGAAGTATAGCAGGACATTGCAGCCTGGGTGGAAAACCTCGTTGTGAAGGTGCGCCATGTGGATGCCCATGTACCCAAGAGTTGGGCCACTGATGAACATCAACACAACCAGCAGGCAGACCAAGCTGCTCAGATCAGAGTGGCTCAGGTGGACTTGGACTGGCAGCGCAAAGGTGAACTGTTCATACCCCGTTGGGCCCATGAGACCTCGGGCCACCAAGGTAGGGGTGCAACATACAGGTGGGCTCGAGATCGAGGGGTGGACCTCACCACTGACACCATTGCAGAGATCATCCACGGATGTGAGATGTGTGCTGCAATCAAACATGCCAAGCGGGTGAAGCCCCAGCGGAATGGAGAGCGATGGCTGAAATATAGATATGGAGAGGCCTGGCAGATTGACTCCATCACACTGCCACAGACCTGCCACAGGAAGCGCCACGTGCTCACAATGGTGGAAGTAACCACTGGGTGGCTGGAAGCTTACCCAGTGCCCCACGCCACCACCCGGAACACCATCCTGGGCCTTGAAACCCAAGTCCTGTGGCGACGTGGCACCACAGAGAGAACTGAGTCAGACAACGGGACCCACTTCCAAAACAACCTCATAAATGCCTGGGCAGAAGAACACGGCATCGAGTGGGTCTACCATAACCCCTACCACGCACCAGCCTCTGGGAAGATCGAGCGCTACAATGGACTGTTAAAAACCACATTGAAAGCACTGGGAGGTGGGACCTTCAAAGACTGGGACACACATCTAGCAAAGGCCACCTGGCTCGTCAACACAAGAGGATCTGCCAGTCGAGCTGGCCAGGCTCAGACAAAACCTCCATGTGCTGTAGATGGGGATGAAGTCCCTGTGGTGCGCATGAGGAATGTATTGGGGAAAATGGTCTGGGTTAGTCCTGCGCCAGGCAAAGGTAAAGGCAAACCCATCCATGGGATTGCTTTTGCCCAAGGACCTGGGTGCACCTGGTGGGTGATGCAGGACAATGGAGAGGTCCGATGCGTACCACAGGGGGACTTGATTCTGGGTGAGAACATGCCGTGAATTATGCTGTGCATTTGTAAATTGTTGTTTTGTTGTTGCTAACTGCTAAATGGCAGCTGGACATGACGCAGATGGTATAAAGGGGTGGATTATGTCCTGGTTCAGCTAGGATAGGGTTAAGTTTCTCCAGCAGAGAGGGGGAAGGGATCTCCAGCCGGGTTATTCATACCATGCTGATGTCAGGTCCGGGTGCGGGAGCGCAGGAACTTTTTCCTTTGTGACTTCGGTTGCGGGGAGCATCACGAGTGAGCTGTCTGTGACCACTGTGGTATTTCTCTGTATATCGTTTGTCTTGTTCACTGTTATTGCTGTTTATTGTTGTTATCATTGCTACTGCTGTTGTTCAGATTGCTTATTACACTGTTGTATTAAATTTCTTCTTATTTTAACCCGGGGTTTGTGCCCTACTTGTGTCTGAGGGTGGGGCAGGGACAACGGCAACATGTTCTCTTGTCCCGACAGGGCTTAAACCAGCACAAGAAGGGAAAGTGAGCTCCACAATTCAGAATGGGAAGAATCTAGAGAATAATAAAATGCCTGAAGAATGTTTGTTTTTCAGACTGATAGGAATACAATGTACAATGTGAAAAATTGCCTCAGTGGGAGAGATGCCAGGAATCTGTCCTGTACTCTGTGGAATTTTTAAAAGTTCTTGCTAAGAATAACACATATAAAAGTTATCAAAACCAACAAACAGTTCCTGGTGTGATACCATTTTTGTCAAGATGCAAGAGCAAACATATCCTTTGATATTAACACAGAATGATGACTACAATTTCCACCTGTAAATTCATATCATCATTACAATAGGGAAGATTCAATTTAACTAGGAATTTAAAAAAAAAAAAATAAATATCTTTAGTTTCAGAATTCAATTTTAAAAGTTCTGATCTAGTGCAGTATCTGAGTATATGTTATTATTTTCAGAGGTATTTTAAATGGATATCATAAAAGAAAATGCAGAAACAGCGTTTGCTGTCACAGCCTCCTGGAGGATAACGCAGCAAGGTTACTACTTCCTTAAGTGTCTGATCTTAAGAGAAAACAATGCTGAGTTTAAGAAGGCAGGAAAGAAAAAATATCAGGGAGAAAGAAAGGTGAATGGCTTGGGAGAAAAACACAGAATTCTAAAAAGGGATAAGAACATCTTCTCATTTTGTAGTAGCTTTATTCTGGACTTACTCCAGTTTTACAGTTATATGCATAAGAATCATACCCAAGAGCTCGATTTTAAACTGGAATACTTAAAGCAACCTCATCCATGCCTTCTTGTGCCCTGAGGCTTATAGGTTGCTGTGTGGGTATAAGTGGACCTAAGAGGCACAGAGGTTTCAGAAAATATGTTTCTGTATTGCAAAGGGTGATTAATTCTTATTGAGTAGAGACTTCTTCACTTAACCTGACAATATTGTGTTCCTTGGTTGCTAGGAAGAGGGAGGAAAAACGCTATCATAAACAAGCAAACAAGCAGCCAGCTTGGTAACTCAAGATATCGCCTCACTTATGAAATTACACTGACATCCTCTTCTACAATAAAGAAAAAAACAATGTATTTTTCAATCCATGTAATAATACTGATTTTTTTTCCTTTTTTTTTTACAGGGTGTTGGCTCTTCAAAAAATGTATCGACATAGAACATCACTCATCTCAAACAGCTACAGAGTATAATCATTTGTAAGACACCCAAATCATATAAAACAAATCCAGTTTATTCACCTAAACCATAAAGCAGTTCTGGGGTACATCTTGAAGAAAAGAAAGATACATAGTCACACCAAATAAATCCTTCAACAATTATCTGCATTATACAATCTGTACAGTTTCTAGCCTATCCTTCAAACCGTATCACTGGGAGTGTTATAATTTTTCAATCTTTAAGTCTATTTTTAGGAGAGTTACACAAAAGCTTCATGCCCCGGCTCACATCCACTTCTAGGCACTTCTAGCTTAACTACCCTGATATTTAGTCACCTTTTTCTTCCTGTGAAACAAGTTTCCTCCACACAGAAATGTGACTTCCAAAAGCCCCATAGTATTTTTTTTTTTTTTTTTTTTTTTTTTTTTTTTTTTTTTTTTTTT
>NW_020799142.1:31098729-31105593 GCF_003259725.1 Athene cunicularia
AGAAAAGCAAAGAAAAGCAAAGAAAAGCAAAGAAAAGCAAAGAAAAGCAAAGAAAAGCAAAGAAAAGCAAAGAAAAGCAAAGAAAAGAAAAGAAAAGAAAAGAAAAGAAAAGAAAAGAAAAGAAAAGAAAAGAAAAGAAAAGAAGAAAAGAAAAAGAAAGGAAGGGAAGGCAAGGGCACATCATGATCTCTCATGTTCTCTATAACTCATTATATTTCCCAATATATTCTTAATAGTTGGGTAGTGCGATCTGTTAACCATCTGTAAGTTGTCTTACAACTTTTTAGCCTCTCTCTGTGAGGGATGGATATTTCAAACCAGGAAATCTCTCAAGCTGGGTTTGCAGCATGCTGAAGTTTCTAATATAGTTGCTGCAGCTGAACATATCACATACTTTTTGCTCACCAGCAGATGTTAGTTATGATAATTTATTTAGCTTCATGGAGAAGCTGAAAAAGGTTATCTGTACTGCTTCAAAGAACATTATACAAATCTTCTCACTGTGATAATACAATCTAATATACAAAGCACAACAGGACACTGTCAAATCTTCCTCATAGTCCAGAAGACATCCAGATATTGGTTCTGGTCTTTAAGATATTTATCCGGTATTGACAAATGAAGGATGTAGAAGATAACTTAAAACCTTGGGGTCATTTAGAAAAATATTTAAATACAATTTTTTCGCCATTAGTTGTTAATCATGACAGAGTGTATTTTATGACGTCTTTCAAGTTCGCTACAAGATTAGAGGTTATAAATTTTCCTTGAAAAAATAATACAAACAAAAGAATGCTGTTATGGTCCACAAGAAAACTTTTGTCTTCAAGCTGTGGAACTTCAGGAAGAAAATACCTAGTAGCACAAGATTATTATATTTTTTTAATCATATCATAAGATATATGCATTAGAGATGATGCATATGTTAAATCAGAAGACAGATATACTTATTTCTCATTATTTTTCAACTCTTTCTGAGCTGAACTGATGTATAATCAGCAGATAAATGTAAAAAAAAAAAAAACTCCTAAAACTAAACTTCAATTGAAGTCCTTCACAGTTAATGGATTTCTCCTCTCTGATTTTGGTAAGCTTTGAGTTGAGCCTCAGAAGACAAAGACAGCTGTAATCTAACAAAGCAGTACATTGAACATGCACCAAAATAATATTCTTCTTATTCTGGACATGCAAGTAAATTTGCAATATAGTCTTTTATTTTTCCCCTGTTGTTTTTTTTGCAAAGGGGTAAACATTTTTTTTTTTTTCACGCTTTCATCTTCCTTAGCATATCAGATTTGACATTTCCCATTAATATGGTTTGAATTTACATATTACAAAAATCAAATTAATTTTGTTTCAGTAGCACTTTGTGTTCCAACATTTACATCAAAATCTTTCACTTAGGTTAACAGAATTATGTTATCTGTGCATAAGGGTGTCATAATTTTTCATCTTATGGACTCCTTTGAAACTTTGGTGTCAATACTTTGATGGGATTTGTGTCATAGAGCTGTCAGGCAAAGGAGATACAGGTAATGTAGAGGTGAAGTACAAGCTCTAACTGGTTTGCCATATATTTTAGAGAGTCATAAAAAACTGTGACAAACACATGAAGAGACAAAATGTATTATTCAGAACCTGTTGTCATTTACAATTTTATCTTCCGCTGAGTTTTAAAAAATAAGAGTTTCATGTTCAAATCCTGTCAAGCAAGGGAGGGGATTTTATACTTTTTTTTTTTTTTTTTTTTTTTTTTTTTGCTCTCTGAAGCTAGGAAAAAGAGCAGCTGAGATCTTTTCTAACAATGACCAGCCTTCCTCTTCTCCCCCAGTTTCTCTAAATAAGTTTCGAAGATCAGTTTCCTATATTTTGAGCAGAGTTCCACTGTGAATATACAACATTACAAGTCAAAGCAATAGATTTAAGGCACAGTTCTATCCCTATTTTTCCTTAGTAAATAGCTAAAACAGCCTACACTCAGCATTCACTGTTGTGTGCCCCACTCTGATTCACAGAACTTTCTCCATGTAGTGCATAAAGAGTTTAAATATGACTTCAAGTCTGTAACTCTGCCTTAAAAAAAAAAAAAATAAAATAAAATAAATAAAAAAAAAAAATCTAGTTGTACATGAAACATATCTATGGCCCAAGTAGAAATGGGAAACAAAACTTTATGATCTTTCAGGGGCCATGAAAACCATAGCCTTCTTTTCTTCCAGCAAGACCTTAGCCCCT
Source organism: Athene cunicularia (assembly GCF_003259725.1). NCBI lineage: Eukaryota > Metazoa > Chordata > Aves > Strigiformes > Strigidae > Athene > Athene cunicularia. The sequence continues at coordinate 31,100,965 of NW_020799142.1, forward strand.
TCCTTTACCCTGGCATTGCATGTTTTCTCTTCCCAAGGGTGATGAAATTTGCAAGCAATAATTCATTTGAATTATTGAAATATGCGAAGCACATATGTGAATCTGAGTATTAAAATCTACCCGCAGTATCCGAACAAAAGATCCAGTGGATCTTTAGCACTTTCTAGTATTCTGACAAATGTCTCTGAGCAAGACAAACAGATGTGAAGCTGTTTTAGCATGAGAGTGCCAGGTACCTGAACCACTAAAAATCTGTGTATGGAAATGAGTTGAAATATGGATATCACCTCGAAATGGGGAAAGCTCTTATCATTGTCTCAGCTCTTCAAGAATCTATTACAATAATTCCTGCTGACTTCAGAGATGCCTACCTGATTAAAGAAGAGCTGATGAATTGAAGGTTTCCCAGATGCTAAGCTCAGCCACAAAGTCACTGATGACTTCAACAGATGGTCCTGCTTTTAGGCCATTGAGAACTTTATGAGCCATTTATCCTCCTTCAGGCAACTCATCATCTGAAATAAGGAACAGAATGATGTAGTAATGCGTTTTCTAACCAAATGCCCTGGGACATGTCTTTCCTGAGTGGCATCCAAATAACGTCAACTTGAACACAATTACTACAGACAAAAATTAGCAGAGTTCAATTAAAAAAAAAAAAAAAAAAAAAAAAAAAAAGTAAAATCATAGAAACTCTGAACAATATTGCAGATACAGTAAGAGGAACTGCGTTCTCATCTGAAATAAAACTGTGTTTGGACAGCTTTTATGAAATGGACTTTGTAGGGGTTGTGAGTGAGCCAGCTCTCTTCTTCCACTCTCTTTTTGTATAAATTCATAGCCACAACAGGGCTATTCAGTAAACATCATCTTATTTCAAAAGCAGTCCCTGGGTTTGAGCATAACTACAGTTGCCCCCTTGCCTAGAGTCAAGTGATCAGATAGCATCATGACAAAATTTTCCTATGCAGTTTTACAGAAGTTAATGAGACAAAGCAAAGAACAAACTCTTAAATAGCTTGTACTGTGATAAATCTCCTTTGGAAGAATTTTCTTTCTGAAAAAAAAAAATCAATTAAAGCAACATGTTTAGTCCAATAATATTTCATTATATATTCATACGTGTGTCGTATGAATATAGTATATGTTCTAGAAAAGTCTGTTGGATCACATCTAGTCTCAGTTTTACCAAACAGTTCAATGGTGTTCCCCAGACAGGACCTTTCAAACCATGACTTGCTTTTACAAAATATATCTTAGTGCTTATGGGTGATAAGTCTCTTCAGTGCACAGAAAGGATGTCTCCATGTATTCTGGGGCGGTAACAATTAGGGAGGTGTGTCTACATTAACACTTGTAAAGGGTTGCTAAAAGAGAACTGAAAGAATTTGGGGACAATCTTATTTTTAATTAATTCTTTCGTTATTTGCCAATGTTGTTAACCCAATCACAATATGAAATCAGTTCATCCCTACTCATCCACTTTTGTCATGCTAGCTATTGGGGCAAAAGGCCAATAAAAGATACTCTAAATGCTATATCCTATACTGGTTTCATTACGTCTTTTAGATCAGGTCTTAATTAATCCTTTCCAGTTGTAAAAAGGTTATTAATCTAAGAAAATTTTGCGAGTTCAGAGACCAGGAACATTGAATCTAACTTATTTTCCATGTTTATTCAGGCACTTAAAATGCATTACTATTATGATTTAAATTTAGGATGACTATCCTGTAATTCTATGGCAAAAGCATGTGTTATAGATGTCTAGTTTTATATCATCAGTTGTTGTGCTTATTATTATATTATGGTCTCTGCTGAACTCGTTGCATTAGCTAATGGTTGATATAGAGGCATCAACAACCCTCAGTAGCAAAACTCTGTGACTTTCAGTGAAGCCACAAGAGCTTGTTAGTTGTGGGTGGTAAAACTGCTGAGTTTTAATGTTATATTGAAGTTGCAGGTCAGCATTTCAAGTGTGTATTTTCATAAATAATTCATTTCTTATTATTGAGCATTTATGAAAAAAGAAAGAATAATGAAATCAACAGGGATGGCAACGTGCTCCAGTCTTGGATGAAAAAATCCCAAATATTATTCTCTGTCTCCAGAGATGTTTGTAATAGTGTAACCCTAATCAAACTTGCTATGGGGTTTCTGACAAGCTATTTATTGCTTAATTCTTTTTCCTTTCTGCACCAATAAAATTTTTATTCTAAACATTTGCTGTTGAACAATAGAACCCTGCTGTGAGACCATTCCCACTGATTGAAGGCTGATTATTTTCATATAGCAGCTGTCACTAGGTATTCCACATTCTTAAACTCTATCATTAGAGAGAAATCACAGACCCATTTCTGACTGTAGATCATGGCATTCTGGTAACTGTGAGCCTGCTGAGCTAATTTTCTACAGAAGGATGTGGGAGCTTAGCTTAACAAGTAAAAAATTTGTTCAAGCTCTAAACGTATTTAAGCGACTAGATGAAGGTTATACTACCTATCACTGTGGGAATGTTGCAGGCCAGACTTCCTTGTGGGATCAGACCTTTTGAAAGAGAACGATAGACCTATCAAGTCCCTATTTCAATGAGAGCCTACTACAATTTCATTTAGTTCATTTGACTGGACAACATTTATTAGGTCTTGCATACTGTACTTATATTTTCTTGGCTTAGACTACCCTTCCGGTACATGATTAACCTTGTAAAGTTTCTGGTATGAAAATAATCACTAATAATAATTTACTAATGAAATGTAAAAGTTATTTCTGACCACTGTACATGAATGCACAAATATATATCTCAACAGGCTACGAGGTGTGTCAACAGATTACAGGTTGCTATAGATCCTACAGTAAAGGATTTCTGATTCAGTAGAAGTACACACCTTATAAATCCTCACGTAGGTGGGGAAAGATGCTTCTGTTAAATTACTCTATTTCAGTTCTGTAGGAAAGTGTCAATATATCTCTTTGAAACGGTAATGACCTCTCGTAGCTCACTAACGGTGATAAATAGGTGTATACACACTATGGAAAAAAATCTGAGAAGTTACAAAGGTTGTTTCTGGGCCAAAAGTTTCGTAGGCCATACATTTGTGTTAATTTAACCTCTCAGATGCAATTATAGGTTTAAAACTTATGGTACTACATCCTTTCAGAGAGAAGTTTATCTTCAAGCCTCAAAGGAGGAAATAAAGAAATACATCCTTTCGCAGAGAGATTATTTCAATTTAGTTTGTCTAGGGCCACTGAAGTTTAGATAATATGGCAGATACCGCAGGCCTGTGCAGAAATCTTGACCCTGTGTGGCTCGTAACAACAAAGACAAAGTCATCCACAAAGTCACTCCACCTCCTTTTCCACTTTCACCTCATCCCAGAGCAAACTGTATTAAAAACAGGAATGCAAATAGTACAATGAGGTGTTCACCCTCGACAGTTCCTGATAGCATCATGTATCCTCTGATTTGAATCTGTAGTTTCAGATTCATAAACTCAGATTTGGAAATAGATCAAAGGAGAGGCAATGGAAGAGTATTAGGTGTTCACAATAAAATGTTCTGTTGATGGGGTGACTTTTGTCTCCAATTCCACTCTGATGAGTTCTGTAACAGTCCCGTGTACTGGTATTCCCATGTTGTGAGCAATGGTACCAAAACGTACAGGAGCACTAAGTTCTTCAGGAAAGACATTAGATAGAAGAAATTATTTAATTCTGTTGGCAAATCCACTGTTTTTAGAACAAAAGAATAACTCCTGTTACATGCAGCTATTGTTTATAGCTAGTGGTTGTATGTGACATGGGAAATGTATGTAGAGCTGCAACAATGGATGCCTGTTATTGGAGGACAAGATATGATGAAGATCACTTATGGGAGCCATTAACACAACTCCCCGTCTAGTGATGAATATGTTCGTAATGTGCTGGGGCTCTGCTTAGTGTTGAAATATTGAAAGTAGGAGAAGACTTTGTTTGCTAAGTTTAGCATTTGATAAAAAAAACATCACTCATGCCAAGACTATAAAATTGTAGCCTGAAGCCTGAACATTTCAGAAAGTTATGAGCAACTGAGTAGACAAAGGTGTAATGGAAATGTCTGCAGACTGTATGTGAAGCTCTTGCTAGCTCTATAGCTGCAGTGTTTATGTGGAAGAATATGATTTGTGTTTCTTCTGTTTAAAAAGTTATTACAGATACTAAGACATAGGAAAGTAACAGAAAACCAAAACAAATACAGAACCACAACATGAAAATAAGAACAGATTTGAATTATAACTAAAGCTATGTAACTATCATCGTAGCCTTGCACTTTATAATCCGTGTGACAAGGTTAATAGTAAGTTAGCTTTATATCAAGATACTACTGAATTACGTTTTTTTTTCAGAAAAAGCTGGAAGGCTGAGTGTAAGATTTCCTCCCCCATGTCATAAAGCCTCTACTGAAAACTTTGAGAAAGCAAGAGCAAAGTGATGAAATTCAGTAAGATTCTCTTCCCACATTTCATTTAATTTAATTTAATTTCATTTCATTTCATTTCATTTCATTTCTTTCTTTCTTTCTTTCTTTCTTTCTTTCTTTCTTTCTTTCTTTCTTTCTTTCTTTCTTTCTTTCTTTCTTTCTTTCTTTCT
>NW_020799142.1:31105643-31131706 GCF_003259725.1 Athene cunicularia
AAAAAAAAAAAAAAAAAAAAAAAAAAAAAATCCCAGACAGCATTCAGTGAGAGAATTTTCAATATAAATTCTTTAGTAAGAGACCTGAGTTTGGTGAACTGGGTATTTTAGCATGGTAGGGAACAACTTCAAATGCAAGAGAGTTTAAAACAGTAAAGCCTTATTCTTGCTCACAGCATGGTAATGGAGATGTTTTCTCTGCATGAGTGCTTCTACTAGAGCTGATGTGAGACAAAGAGGAAAAATGAAGACTATGACCTACGTTCTTGTACAGAAGGTGGAATAATACCATAGCCATTTTTTGAACACCAATTAGTTTTATGGTAAAAAAAAAAAAAAAAATAAAAATGCAATGAGGTGTGCAAGGCTGCAGTGGAAGTCACTTTAGGAGTACTACACAATGAATACTCAATTTCATATTGTCTCAGTTGAGACAGTGAAGACTTATTTATTGTCTCAAAATAAAAACAATGGGAAAAATATCAGACTACACTTAGCGGAGTGATCAGTTAAAGGGAATAGAGGGTCGTTAAGAAATAGTCAGATGTACTTTCTGGTGAAAAGTTGTTTCAGTATGACTAAACTGAATGAACTTGGACTATTGGTCAATTCCATAGGGAAGACAAGGATTTAACTAGGAAATTGCTAGAAGCTCGAAATCACTGTTTTCTCCAAAGATATATTTATACTGTGCAATTCAACTCACAATTGGAGGAAACACCAAACCCTTCAATGAAGCTGCACTAATGCAGGAAAATAATGCTACCTTACTTGGCCAGTATCTGTGTCAGTGCATTGAGACCGCCTGTACGACTTTCCTGAGGTCTTGATTCAGCAGGCAGTCTAGCTGAGAAGAGTGACAAAGAACAAACATTTCAACCACAATGCTGAATTTATTTAGAAAATTACAGTGGAATTGTTGACCAATCATATGGCAACAGCACAGTGTCTCTCTAGCTACAAGGGACACATTTGTGTATCCTTTTTGCCAATCACTTATGTAGGACTATAGTTTTCTGAGTTATTTACAAACATTAAAAGCATTCGAAAACATCCTCTGCTGAAACTCTTTTTGTGTTTGTTCATCTATCCAAGTAGAGAGGATGGCGTTAGGCCAAACACATTTTCCATAATGTGTTAGCTTAATGCCAGGCACAATTTAAGCCATTTTACAGTTTGAATTCAACACAAACATAGCTGCTCTTTGCTGTTACAATGATTTGCTTGGCTGTCACGCAGGGAACATTATAGCTCAGTGAGCGTTAAAACCAAAAATATTAATGTAGTTAATTAAGATTAAAAAATATTTCTCTTTACAACTTTCATACCCACCTCAGGCCTTAAGATGCAAAATTTTTTTTGTGTGTCAGGTCGCAAATTAAAATGGACTTTTTTGTTATTGGTAGGCCTGTTTAACATGGAACATAAACTAATGGTACACTAATAAAATCACTAAAAAATTAGGACCAATGCATGGAGTTATGGAAATACTTTCTCTCTGCATGTTCAAAAGGATTTTTGAACAATGCAGACGCTTCCAGTTCTGCATTTTGCTTTCTGCACACTGCCAGTTTTTTATTTTTACAAATAATTCTCAGTATTGGCGTGGATGAATAAATCAGAGCATTACATGAACACCTGCCTGAACATACAAATATAGGTCCCTGATCTTTCAGTAAAGTCTGACAATCAAATTATACTGCCTTCCACATTTTCCTCTAAAGGTCATACTATTACCAATTTTGTTTCTCTCTAGAGACTACTGAGCTTTTCTTCAGATTACCCTCACATCTTTTGTTTCAGTCTGATAATTACAAGTAAATGGATTTTTTTTTTTTTTTTTTTTTTTTTTTTTTTTTTTTTTTTTTTTTTTATTAGGCCTCTAAGTAAAGTCAGGACTTAGAATCCTGATTTAGTTACAGAAACACATCTTGGCTATCAGCTTCTGTAATAAGTTTCTTGCATATCAAATTGCCGCTACAATAAAGCCACTATGAACCTACTGGTTTTAATGAACCTATATAAGCCCAGTAAATTCAAATTTCATTATTTTATTACTGACATGTCTTTTTAGTGTCAATATATTGGTAAAATTAAGAGAAATTTCAAGCACTAATAACTCCTGCATCATTTTTGAGAATAATTTCTCCCGCCAAATTATACTTTAATTACATCTCCTTTGATCTTCTCTGGAACTAAAGGCTAGAAGGCCCTTCTTGGATTATTGAATGTCACTTCCCATCAAAGGCATCCCCTACTGGGTATAGATTTTTCTGCTTCATCAGCCTGTTGCCTTTTATTTTGTTTATCACAACTAAAAATAGAGTGCAAATTGGAAGCTCAATGGCTGTTTGTAGAAGAAAATCTAATGTAATTTTCTATTAGGTTATCATAGTTACACAACTTTTTCTGTCTGAATCTTCTTTGCCTGTTAAACACTCGCTGAACACTTTAGAAAACTTTGCATCTTGTTACATAGTTTCAAATACCCCTCCTTATCAGCTTCAGACACAGAATCATCTAGGTTGGAAAGGACCCTGGAGATCATCTAGTCCAACCGTTCTCCTAGCATAGTTCCCACCTACAGCATATCCTTGAGCTCCAAATCGACCCGACTCTTGAACACCTCCAGGGATGGGGACTCCACCACCTCCCTGGGCAGCCCATCCCAACACCCAACAACCCCTTCTGGAAAGAAATGCTTCCTGATATCTAGTCTAAACCTTCCTTGGTGCAATTTGAGGCCATTACCTCTGGTCCTATCGCTTGTCACTTGGTTAAAGAGACTCATCCCCAGCTCTCTGCACCCTCCTGTCAGGGAGCTGTAGAGGGAGATGAGGTCTCCCCTCAGCCTCCTCTCCAGACTAAACCCCCCCAGTTCCCTCAGCCGCTCCTCATAGGACATGTGTTCCAGAGCTTGTAAACCTTCAAACTCTGCTGAACGCATCACTGACATTTCATGTGTTTAAGTGATAATGAACTACAGCAAGTGAGTAAGTGCATTAGGATCATGAATGCTTTCCCTTTTGAAGTTCTTAAGTTTGGGAGGTTTCCTACATTCTTTGTCTCTAATGTCCAATAAGTGTCACGCTCACAATTGCCTAGTGCATAATTATTTCTAAGGATCTGTGGTTTGTGGAAAACGTCAGTGATGCTGCCTTTTAATAAATGAGGGCTAATAAAGTTTTAAATTGTCAGACAGAAAGACCATGAGAAACTTTATGTTGTGTAGTTTGCTCTGCAGTGCATTTCCTCTCTTCTATTCAGCTCATGTTATCAAATCCATGTGGCAATCAAGATTGTCTACATTTTTCTTTTTCTGTAAAGTTTTGTACATTGCAGCAATTTGGGAGTCCAGTGTTTTACCAGATGTAACAGCACAATGCCATGTAACTAGTGTTTTCTTTCTGGCAGAATACACAATATCGTTAAAATGCAATGCCTGACAAAACGAACTGTAGTCCTTCATTTTGAACTCTAAAATGTAGAACACTTCTGACAACCCAAAAGTACCACCTGAATAGTTTTAAGCTGTGTTTTCAGATACCAGACTTGTATAGTTCTGCTGGCTCCTGTTAATCTATTTTATCATACAGTGCTAGAAATGTATGTGCATTACTGCTCTATTATGTGGAGGAAAGTTGTTTGAAATTTTCTTGTTAACACTTATCTTAGGCCATGAGTCCTATTTCATCACCGTGTTTCAGGGCTGAACACAAGGACAACAAAACACTTCTTTGTAATACCAGTTGGCTTCAAATAGCGGAGCCTATGTTCAAGATTCCCTGAAAATTTATAAAATACTTCATGTGTCAGTCCCCTTTGCCCTTAAAGAGCAGATAGATTTCTAAGCCATAACAGCAAAACAATCCTGAGTTCAAAGAGATAAATAAATATCAGTGTTCCAGCCCTGAACTCTGCAAGAGATCTCTGTGTTGATCTTAGGAAGTGCACCCATCGAAAGAGTGGTTTTTTTAAAGGATGGGGCTGCCATCACCTCAAAAACTTGAGCTTACCCGAAAGTTCTCTATTCCTACTTTTACTACATACAGGAGAATGGGCAAGAAGATTTTTAATTTGGATGCTGTTATATTCCCTTTTAAACCACAGTGCACTAATATGGGAAAATGCTCTTGAAAACGTCCTGGAAACTAAGAAGTTCCTTCAGGCTCTTTGACATCTTTAGGATAGGGTTAATCTGTCTCTCTTTAAGCATGCTAAAGGTGCAGTATTGAATTCCTAGCCAGAAAGATGTTCAGAAAATATAATTTCTGTTCAAGAGAAAAGAGCATTCCAAAGCTGTTATCTTGACAAATCAAATAGTTTTAATATTATTTTTAAAAGGAAAAAAAAAAAAAAAAAAAAAGGGAAAAAAAATCTGCTACTGAAAATGTCGGTAGAACAAATCACGTTTCCTAAAAAAACATTTCTGTTTTGGGTTTTGTGTTGTTTTGTGTGGGGTTTTCTTTGTTAGTTTATTGTTTTTTGGTTGGGTTTTTTTTGTTTGTTTGTTTGGGGTTTTTTTTTTAGGGTTGGTTTTGGTGGGGTTTTTTTGGCTTGTTTGTTGTTTTTTGTTGTTGTTGGGTTTTTGTTTTTTGTTTTTTTTGTTTTTTTTTTTTTTCTGACAGAGTTTTATCACTATTTGTTTTGACTAGCTCTGTATATGGATTCAGCTTTCCAAGCAAAACTCTTTTAGGGGGTTCCTGCTTCCCTCTCTCTCATACGGCACAATGCTAAGTAGAAAACTTTTCCCTTCTCTGGCCTTATTCTGAGCTGTGCAGCAAATCTCTGAACACAAATCACTTCCAAAGCACCGTAGATGGTATGAAGTATGCATCACAGGATCTCCTCCGGCAGGTGTGCTGGACATGTTCCCTGTTACTTGTACTATTGCATTATCCCATTTTTCAGAAAAGATACTTAATCTTCATGATCGTAACAACACCCTGGTTTGTGCCTTCTAGTTCTTACTTGTGAAGTCATATAGTTGACTGATACCTAGGTGAGAACCATGCATTATACATTTTCTTGAAGAAAATTTCCTGTTAGCAGGAAGTACATCCTCTTCATCAATAACACCTGTGTCTTTATAGAGTTGAAAGTGTTTGCTCTCAAAACCCATCTCTTTTTTTCCAAATATCTACTTCTTTAGAATCATAGAATCACTGAGATTGGCAAAGATGTTTAGCATACTCGAGCCCAACCGTTAAACTCACACTGCCAAGCCCACCACTAAACCATGTCCCCAAGTGCCACATCTACACGTCTATTAAATACCTCCAGGGATGGTGACTCCAGCCCTGCCCTGGGCAGCCTGTTCCAATGCTACAACCCTCTCAGTGAATTAATGTTTCTTAAAATCCAATCTAGATCTCCCCTGGTGCAACTTGAGGCCATTTCCTCTCATCCTATCACTTGATACTTGGTTAAAGAGACTCATCCCCCCTCTCTGCACCCTCCTGTCAGAGAACTGTAGAGGGCGATGAGGTCTCCCCTCAGCCTCCTCTTCTCCAGACTAACCCCCCCCAGTTCCCTCAGCCACTCCTCATATGACTTCTGCTTCCTTCACTTTCTGTCATTGTGTGGTCTGACTGAGCGTGACTCGATATTTACGTTCAGGAAACGAACTCAGGTAGCAGCATATCTGCCCAGCCAGGCAAGATGCTCGATCAGATGCCGTAGCAGGCTGGTTGCAATGGGCAGAAGATAACTGTCTGTTAACTGATAACTGTTCACAGTCTGACATCTACCTTGCTGCTTTAGAGGGAATTACTTTCACCAAGTTTTCTTGGGTTTAGAGCAATTCCTGTACCCTGATGTCATCAGGAATTAAGAATTCAGGCTGATCAGTGTGGTTCCAGAAGCAGCTGTGCAAGATAGCATTTTCAGATGCTTTTAATCACAAAGGAGGAAAAAATTACAAGTATGAAGCACATGAAGATTATAGGAGAACATGTTTATTTTCTGTTCAGATAGAAGATACCAATTCAAATAATGTGTATTTCACTTAAGTTTATTGCACAGAATAAAAATGACATTGAATACTATAAAACATAATTCTTTCATTTTTTTCATACTAAAGGCCAGTTTTGGCATTTAACACAAACATACATGGAAAAAATAATAGGAAATTTGTATTATGGGCCTAAATTACTTACTGTAAATATTTTAGTTGCTTTGACTTTGTTCATGGCTTGTATCAGTTTTATGGACCATATTTCAGAGAGGATTCATATCAAGCATATTCTGCTTTATATAGTTACTATATGTTGTAGATTTAGGCAAAGGGCAAATGCAGTTAAGTGCCTGTGGATGAATGATATTTCACAGTGCCATGTATATATAACAAAGATATCAGCATGGGGACTCTAGGACAGGCATTATTTTTGCATCAGGTTTTAATCGCAATAATTGATGCTGGCTGACAGTATAATCTTTTTGCAGATATTTCTTAGCTCTGGGTATCATAAATCTCTTATATTTCTATGTTGCAAATTACCATTCAGAGGGCAAGAAATGCTAAGCAAGCACAAGTTCCAACCTGATCACTTTGATAGCAATTCTTAGCAATACTCATCTACAATGGTTTGCAAGTGTTCTTTTACTGAGCTTTACAACCCCTCTGAGAAGAATATAGTATTGACACTTTCCACTGAGGGAAGATTGACCCATCATCCTTTATGAAAACAGTCAGTTATTGTCAAAATAAAGCAGAGTTCATCAGATGCATCCCTACTGCAAGTCCCCACCATTTTTTTGTGCTCTTTTCCCTAAAGATTCTGCGCATATCAACATCTAACCAAGAATAAAATACTAGGATATTTGGGGTAAACACTGTTCTTGAGCCTGGAGGAGTATCACCTGTTTGCACTTAGACATTTATAACAACCCTTTTATGCCACCTCTAACTTTAGAAGAACGGGCATTCAGTTTTATAAAGTAGAAGCTACAAGGCTGTATTGTTGCTTATTCTGGTTTCTGAAGAATGCAGTGACAAATTTCAATTAAACCTGATTTTGCTCTACTTTCTGAACTGTGTACAAAGAAAGTTGTTTGGGTTTTTTGTTTTGTTTTGTGAGGTTTTGTTTGCTTCGATGTGAACTGTTTTCATAGCCCACAGCATCTTCAGACTGTATTACTTTCCTGTACCAAGACATTAATCTAAAAATCATAGAACCATTTAAGTTGGAAAAGACCTTTAAGATCATTGAGTCCAACCACAAACCTAACACTGCCAAGTCCAGCATTAAACCATGTCCCTAAGTGCCATATCTGCATCTTCTAATTTTTCTTAATTATTATGTTAAAAGAAAGGAGTAAAAAAAATCTTGTACCATATACTTCGGTATAAATATCAATTAAAATATTCTGCTCACAACAGAACTGATGGGCAAGATACTGTTTGTCCATAAAGAATATTCTTATAGCATTGTTCACGGGACAATCATTTGGTCACTTCAAGCTGCCTTACCCTGAGATCAGGCACATTTGCTTTTACCTTAATTGCATTTTTTTTTAGGGTTTTGTGGGTTTTTTTTCAGAAATGGATGAACTTTCATGTGTGAAATCTCAGAGCTGATCCATCTTTGTGGACTAGGATTTTCCACTGAGTATTGAAGGATCATTTGTATCTTAATCTCTGGCTTTGTAATGTTGGCTTTAGGGAGACAGGGAGAAAACCGAAGTTTGCTGTTGAATATGTTACAGTAAGAAATGTTGGGTTTTTTTTTCAGAATCCATGCATTAACTGTTAGGTAACATAGCTCATCCAAAGTAGGAATAAAGTAATAAACATAATTCAACAAAGACGGTTTAGGAAAGATTCAAGACAGCTGTAATTTGAGCCACTTAAATGAAGTGTTAAGAGATACTATAGCTTTATATAAATGCCTCTCAAGGTACCTCTCAGGGCCCTAAGAGTACTAATAAACCTTAATGGTTCTAATCAACCTCACATAGGACCCTCACAGACAGAGACTTGGCTGATCCTAGCTGCCCAGGCTTGCCTCGCTCAGTGCTGCAGTGACTGGGTTGAGCCTGGTGCGGCACTGCCCTTCTGACCATGTCACCACACTCAGATCCACACACACAAGGGCACCGATGGTTCTTGATGTTTAGTAACAGTATCTATGGACTAGACCAAAGGCCACGCTGTTTCAGGTCTTAATGGTTTAGATCAGAGCTAAAATATCTGATGATGATGCCTAACCTCCTTTTACTAAAGGCAAGACAAACTAGCAACTCTTTTAACACGGATATCTTAGACATCAAGAATACAGGCTTAATTCTTTAACCTTAGTTTCTATCCTACAAAACCTACGAACACATGAGAAACATACCAGTTAATGTTAGGACCACAGTCAAATAATTATTGAGTGGCTAGACCTTGGCCTAAGGTTTAGCCAACTGTCCTGGTTCAGCTAGGATAGGGTTAAGTTTCCCCAGCAGAGAGGGGGAAGGGATCTCCAGCCGGGTTATTCATACCATGCTGATGTCAGGTCCAGGCACGGGAGTGTGGGGACTTTTTTTCTTTTGTGGCTTTGGTGGCAGGGAGCACACGGCGGGCTTGTTCCATGACCATTGCGGTATTTCTCTGTATATCTTTTGTCTTGCCTACTGTTATTGCTGTTTATTGTTGTCATCATTGTTACTGTTGTTGTTCAGATTGTTTATCACACTGTTGTATTAAATTTCTTCTTATTTTAACCCGGGGTTTGTGCCTCACTTCCAGCCTGACCGGCTGAGGGTGGGGGAGGGGCAACAGCAACATGGTCTCCGGTCCCGGCAGGGCTTAAACCACCACACCAACTTAACAGGAACACTACTGAAAAAAAGATGTAAGAAATTGCTGAACATGACCAAGAGAAATATAAGAAGCTGAGAAAAGCTGCAGATAGCGCTATGAGGGAGGAATGGGTATCACAAGTGATTAAGGGGAAGTTATAGTCAGAAATGGTTAAATGTCACAGACAACTGAAGGGAAGCACCTTGACTCTCTTTCGTGACAGTCAAGTTTTTCAGTGACAACCATGTCCAAGAAAATGTATCAGTAAAAGCATGTCAGGATGAGGTTATCTAGGTAACTGTATCAGAAATTCCAAATTTGGCTACTGAGGTAGCAAAACTGAGACTACTGGAAATGGGGGTGGAAGGAGTAACAGAGGTATGTTGTCTGTTTGGTTGAAACTTAGTCAGAGAGAAGGACATATCAGGAGAGAAAAAAAAATGTCTGAGTACCAGAAAAAGTAGTAAGCAATGCAGGTAATTATTCACAAAACCTTGAGTGGAGCAGTGAACCAAACCTCTTGTATTGACCATACTCTGGGTCAAAACTCCCTTCTTTGGACCTTCTGACCAGGAATGAAAGCAAAGTACTTTCCCTGGATAGTAGAGGAAGACCTGAGGCAAACAGAATTTCCTGGCATCGTTGTATCACTCCAGAGCTGGTAGGAACAGCCCTGTCCAAAACACTTCTTAAAAGCAAGACCTTGGCAGCTCTTCAGGCAATTTTTGTACTTATAAAGAAATGAAGTACTCAATCCCTGAAGCCCTTGTCCAAAGCAAGTTTGACACCAATCACACATAGTAAATTTAAAGGTAGAACAAAAGCCCATTAACTGATGTGAATCAAAGCAGGCTAAAATGAGGGTATGTTGCTTTAATTGAGCAAATAAGGGGGAAAATAACCAACATAAATGTGTAACAGAGTCTAACTACACCTGGTCTTCACTTGTCTGAAGAAGTATCAGCCCCGTTTCTTCTGCTGACAACATTTTACTCATGTGAACTTTCTTCACACTGATTTATTTATCTATAACTTTTACTGCTGCTTAATATCAGTTCTGATTTTAGCCTGGGATAATTCTCTATTGTTATACGACTGTTTGTGATTCACAGTTATTTCCTCCTCCATATATATCCATTGGGGCATACAGCTCTGAGGGATTTATCTCAAGTAAATGCAGTCCCCAGAGCAGCATTACAACCCTAGAGAACAGTGACAATAGTAATTCATAACAGAAGTTAGTAGCTACTATTGAAGTTGTTAAGCTTTATCCCATGCTACTGAAAGGAAAATTGAAGCTAGAATACTGCTTATTTGCCCCACAAATCAGTGTATGTAGGCACCTCACATTTAGACATACGGAGGTTTCCCTGTTCGTCTGTTAGTGTCCAACTAAAAACTTTCATTCACACAATCCTAAAGGCAATCTCGTTTGGAGGGTGTTACTGAAATGTAATTAATATTGGTAGTGATACCATGAAATACTTCTTACTTCTTTCCATAAAACCAGTTGTGTTTTCAGAGCCATGGAAAATATTTACAGCATCTGTCAGAGAAAATTCATGGTTATCCCTGTGATTGTCTTCAAGACTAAACTAAATCTTGCAGTCACCATACAGCACCCTTGGCTGGTTAGAAAAAAAGAACTGTAACAACAACGATATTATTTTAAAAGATGCTTCTTTAGCAATTTCAAAAGAAAATAGTCTTAAAATGTTGCTTTGTGCATTTAACCTTCTGTATCTTGGATTTTGTGCTTTATTTCTGTATTCCATTTTTTTGTTTGTTTGGTTTTTTTGTTGTTATTGTTTTGGGGTGTGGGTGGTTTGTTTGGTTTTTGGTTTTGGTTTTTTTTTTTTTTTTTGTCAGAACTAGACCCTTTCGTAATGCAGTATTTCTTAGGGAGAGGAAAGAGTGATCTTTTTGCAACATTAACTTATATTGCAAACACTCTATTCTAATTTATATTTGCCGATTAACTCATAATCCAGAACACCATGACTCAGAACTGCTATACTTCTACACACTTACCTGTCACCCAGTGGGACCTTAAATTCCTGCATGTTTCTCTTAAACACAAACTCCATGCTGCATTGACCACTTATAAAAACGTAAAACCACGTCTTCCTGCAGCTCAGTCACCTAAAAAAAAAAAAAAAAAACAAAAAACAAAAAACCCCAAAGAAACAAAACCACCCCTTGAGAGACTCCCCAAAGAGGAAGAATAAGATCCTATTATAAATGAAACCTTCATCAACACAAGAGGAAGCGAAACATTTTCCAGTTAGGCTCAACCTGTTCTTCAATGGCCTAAGAGCATCTTACTGTCGGAAGGTTCAAAATGAGAGATCCCACTGGATCTGCAGGGTGAATGACATCCTGCTCTCTAAAGAGAAGCAGGTTAACAGTTCCAGAAACATTACAATACCTGAGAGCTCCATGGCTGGGGCTGCTGCAGCTCCAGCAGCAGCAAGGGCAGATGGTGGAGCAAGCCAGAGCCAGGTCAGGTTTGCAGACTCCCAGGATGGGACATGACTGGCCATAATGGGGCAGAAAGACTCACCCCAGAGCAACGTCACTTGGGGATGGCAGTGGAGGGGCTCTTCATCCCATCCCATGTCCCAGAGACTGCAAACAAAGACATTGACATTAGCAGTGAGATTCCAATGCGCTATTCTCCCAGTGCTGGAAGTTTATTTTGGGTTGGGGCTGCTGATGGGGAAGTTTGATACTTTATGGAGTAGGGTCAAGCACAAAACAGCAGAAGCGTACACAGGAGTCACAGCAGCAGTTAGCACAACATGGTGTGCCAAGGACCAGCCATTCCCCATAGGACACGGTAGGGTTGCTGGGAGGTTGTGTAGCAATGGTCTCAGTGCACCAGAGCACATTTTGCAACACTAAGTGATGATAAATATCTTGGCCTAGATCCAGACAGAGCTGGGGAGGGGTCTGGCCTTTGTTGGAGTCTGGCTTTCGGAGCGGGGAAAGCTGGAAGCTTGTGACTTGTGGCCCCACCTGCATCTTCAGAACAAGCACCATACCCTGGTCATTGAGAAGAGCAAGCAGGAATTTATCAGAGCCAGATGAGTTCAAACCTTGTGTCTTCACAGGACAGAAGGTGTGTGTCAGTCAGTGGAGATACCCTCCATCTGCCGGTGGAGGCCTAATCTACTGGCCGACCCCTATGATATCTTGATACTTGCTAAGAGGCTAGGATCCAGGATGATACCATGGCTTGTCCAACCCTTGGACTATTACAGCTTTTCCATCTAGGCACCAACAGTACTGCCAGGGGTAATTCAGAGTATATCAAGAGTGACCACAGAGTTCTAGGAGTAGAGGTAAGTCATGATGGCTTAAGTGGTGTCTCCTCATTTCTTTTACCAAGGCTAAAGGGTTTGAACAGAATTCAACTCATCTGTCAGGATGACTGGATTGTGTTGCTGGTGATGTAATCAGAGCATTCACATCCGTGCCTGCAGGACACTCCCTGGTCATGCACAAAGTACTTCAGATGCACAATAGCAAAGCTGGCGTAAGAGTACAGACTTAACAAAAATGTAGTGAAGGATTTAACTTCTATTTCTCTTACTGACTATGATTCTTTCTTCTGAATTAGGAAGTTCAGCCATGCTGCAACTGTAATCAGTGCTCCAAAGATGCCTCCAAACCCAAAGTCATGTTACAAGAGATGTTTAGTGATGGAAGGTAACAGATATTATGGAAATGCCTGTGACAATTAGATAGCACCTTCAGAATGAAGGTGGTTTTATCAGGAGTCATCAGCAGAGCAAAGCAAGCAAGTGCCAGTGCCAGTTACAGCAGCTGTAAGAGTGCCGTGAGTTGTTCAGCAGCTCTGTGAGACCTCAAGGAGCAGAGAGCACAGATAAGAAGGCAGCAGCTTACATAGAATATATCTGAATCCTTGAGAAAAAGAAATTTTATTCATGGTCACCTGTAGCTGTGTATTATTACCATGTGTGCAGCATGTTGCTATCTATGATGCTGTATAAATAGAGGGGCTTACAGAATAGTGTTACACCTCGGGAATTGCATCTCCTGCAAAGAGCAGGGCATCTGTAAGGGCTCTCTTGAGAAGGACTTGTTTATTGCAGCAATTTGAGATACAAATAACAATCAGGACAGAAGCCTTGAAACTTCCCCTGAGGCTCAGCTGCATTATTGTTGGAAAACCTAAAGATATTCTTGATTTCTGTCCTGAAGTAGAGTCTGAAATGTGACCCATTGGAATCACCCTTGTTTGAGGAGAGCTGTATAATGCAAGGAATTAAAAAGCAGTGACTGCATAGGATGGAAAAGACCAGTCTCACACCTGAAACCCGTTTCTTGGGACAGGAGGTCTGCCAGAGGGACTACACCACTTTATGCCCGTGGAAGGATTTTCCATTTCATGCATTTGGTTAGTGGACCCTGTCATGGATGACGGGATTGTCACCACATCGGTGACAAGGGTCAGCGATACCTTCCAGGTAATCGGTTGTAGGTTCACAATGGGATTCATTAAATGGCATGTGTATCCCAGCTGCAACTGTCTCCTTCCTCCCTTAGCTTGGTTCTGTGCTTGTAAAATGCTGTAATAATCTCAGAGACCACAGCAGCAAGGTTTGTGTTTGTATACAGCATTTGAAAGAACACTTTCTCTACCTTAACTTCCAGACTCACCTGACAAGCTGGTGCCTAACATGATTTCTGTGTCATGTTACAAAATAAGAATGGCACAGTGTGACTGTCCAAGGGATATTTTTTGCTTCTGGAAAACAAATGAAACGTCACCAGGGTTCCAATAGCAATGTGACTTCCATTTTACTTCTTCCACCTAATAAGGTAGGATTCATTCTTGTTTACTTCTGTATATCAGTGTCTGTAGGGGCCATATAGAGCTCAGATTTTCTGTCATGTCTCAGGTTCTAGCCTGAGTGTACAGCGCAATTGAAGACAAAGGTAACGACGCAGCAAAAAGCTAGAAATAAATAAAATGTTATATGCCTGGGTAGTATTTGGCAGAAGTCTAATCTACCTCCATGAGAAGCAGAAAACTTTGCAAGGTAAATGTTTTTCGATAGAAACATGAGAGAGTAGACCGTGAATACAAACAGTAGCAACAATCTCTGGAAAAGATACATTGGTGGGATTATTGTTTTGGGATGGGATGAACAAAAGCAGCAGTTTATTCTTGTCTTACACACATGGCACAACATACAGAACCAGCACAAATAACTTACAAAATCTCATACACCATGCTTCCTCTCGTATAGCTTCTATTAAGTTACAACACCATAACAAATCAGGTATTTAGTTACGACAGATCTCCAGACATGGATAATCTCCCATTCAAGGAGTGATTATTTTTTGTAAGCTACTTAGACAAACATCATTTTTTTACATGTTTAATACAGTACAGTATCCTTAACAGAGTTCAAGATATTCACAATGATAATTGAATACTTTATAAAACAACAGAATTTCTCATCTTGGTACAGGTCTACATTCACTCCTGCATTGTCTGGTTAACAGATGTGTTACAAGTCATCTTTACTCAACTTTCCAAGCTAAACATTGCTTTAAATGGAAAACAAAATTCTATTTACAGGTGGTTTATTTTTTTAGATTTAATAAAAATGTCTTTGCTTCCCTTTCCTATTCCTACCCCATATCCCCAACAGCAACTGCCATTTAGCAGGTAGAAATATTAACCCTCAAGCTACTATAGAAACTTGAAAAAAAAATCATGACAATTTGTTGAATGCAAAATGAAAGATGATTACAGCCCATCATTAGTTCAAAAAGGTGATTTTTTTTTTTTTTTCTCCAAATGTCAGAATTTGTGTCCATTGGAGAGAGATGACTCCTGTCATCTGATTTTTAGAGATAATGTAGAGATAATGTATGGGCCAATATACAAAACTCTTTTTTTTTTCTTTTTTTCTTTTTTTTTTTTTTTTTTTTTTTTTTTAATTACAAGCTGTCTCACTCTCACACAATCACTTTTAGTATAAAGTTCTTTCCTTACTAGGAATTATAACAACTCTGGTTGTGCAGTACTGACTTAAACTCTCCCAGTCTCCATTAGATCAGATTAGATGGTGCCATTGACATTGCTGAGTTGACTCACAAGAAGAGTTTTGCTCTGTCATTGCACTTCAATCCCCACTGAAGCCTGCAGGCATCTTTGTTTGACTTGGTGACTTTGGATTAGCTCTGCTTGAATGTGGCTGGCAAACTCTAGCCCTTAAGCAGTTAATCAGCTTTCTAAAGAAATAAGCAAAAAAGATTCCTCTCCTTTATACATACAATATGCAGGTTTGGTTTTTTTTTTTTTTTTTACATTGAGCATTATCATAAAAAGAATGTTTATGTTATTTTGAAAATGTATTTTTACAGAAATCTATAAACACTGTTATATCAAACACATTCTCAAAAACTGGAGAAAATACCAACACAAAACCTGGAAGAGCCTCAACAGAATTCTTCCAGTGCTATTTGTCTACTTGCATATTTCATATTTCAGTGTCCTTTACTGCAAACGTAATTTGGCCACATGAGAACAGGTAAAGTCCACAACAAATCTCCAACAGTTTTGAAAAGGACCTGGATCTGTTGTTTAATGAAAGTAATTTGACATGCAATGTATGTTTGGGTTTGTTGTTTGTTTTGTTGTTGGTTTTGTTTTTGTTTTTTAACTGGCATGCCCTTTCTGTTACCTTTATTTGCATTGAGCAATACCTTAATTCCCAAATAATCTTTCACTTCACTGATATTACATTTGACAAAATGATATATGCAAAAAATACTGAAAACAGTTTCACATTTTTTAAATCCTTCTTATGGTAACAATTAACGTCATTATATTCTTCTTTATATGTGTTGTAAATAAAGATTATGTAGGAATAATATCTGCAGACAATTCTGTATCAGAAATCAGTGTACAACCTTCAGGAAATCTGCTTATAGTTGTGCTATAGTTCTGACAGCCTAAAAATCTATCTAGCTATCTGGTGTGACCAAGAGTGAATTTCACAGATCTAAATGATTTATTTATACATTTTTTTTTTTTATGTTACATCTGATAATCCCCCAGTTTTAAGTTTAAACATACATATGTCACACTAACATGAAAGCAGGATGTTTATATTCCCCTACCATTACCAATTTTCAGTACAATCAGTAATGGACTTTAACATGTATAATGTAAGTGAAATGCACTTTTCAGGTAGTTTGTCTAACATAATACTGGATAAATTATAATGTGAGCTTCGTTTCCTATCTTGCAAAAGTTTAAAAATGTATTAAAATTTTTATGTTGGGTGTAGTCTTACTGACTGTAATGGCATTAGTCACAGTTCAGGAAGTTAAACAGCAGAATAAGGTTTTGATCTCAGTCTCACTGTTTTGTTTGTTCGTTAATGAAACAAAAGAAGAAATTACTGTAAATATTTACTTAACGGTTTAAAGCATAATTGGTGAAAGTTCATTGACTGTAATATCCTGTATGTTATGTCGCCTCAATGAAAATGTTTTCCCATGGCTTGAAATGCTTAAAGTGTAATCCTTGCCAGAGGAAAAAAAAAAAAAAAAACTAATCCCAAATTCTAACTATACTGTAACATGTACAGTCACCCGTAAAGGAGCCCTTTTAACAAAACTATGTATGCTAACTAGCTCAATGATTTGCAGAATGTATCTATTTCTGTCACTGTAAAAAAAAAAAAAAAGAAAAAAAAAATCATATATATACATCTTAAAAAAAAAAAAAAAAATCCAAGTTTAAATAATTATACAGTATTTCCACAGATAAAACAACTAGTTGCACATGTTATGATATGTAAAACAAATTGCTGAAATTCTCTTCAGTCTTTGGGATGAATAAAGTATAAGTAACAAAAACCTACAAATGATTGAATTTTCATAAAAGAAGGTTTTCAATGGCGGGGTAGAAGGAATTCCTCTCCTACTCACCCTCATTCCCCATGGCTTTTATAGAATCAGCCCCTTCCCCAATAAGCCACAGGTGGTATTTTTAGATCTAGCAATATATTTTAATGAGGTTATTTTTTTCTGTATAACAGTACTAAGTTTTCAGTGACTTTTTCATAAAGCATAGTCTGTACTTATTGAAGTTTATAATTCTTCAGAAGTTTCAGGCTATTTAAACTTCAGAAGAACATGAATCTGATCCAATTATGTTAAAGTCTAATGAAAGATAAATTCCTTTATTTACTGTGAAAACTTTGTTACCTTCTGTTCTGATAATTCAATCCAGTTTTTATTCCCCCCACCCCCAAAAAAAGTCTTGTAGTTACAAGCCTGTAATTATACATAGCAAAGAAAGAAAACTGCTCCTTGCCTATGGAAATAAATATAGGTTTTTTTCAAGTTTTGACCCCTTTCTAGGTTGCTAACCATCACACAACATATGCCACTTGGCAATTTGTCTCCTAGGATATTCACAGATTTCCTTCCAGTGCTCTCCACCTGTTCCTTCTGCTGAAGATCCCAAGGTTAACCGGCCAATGACCTCATTCCTTGACCCTCTATCTGAATCTAAAACCAAAAATTCAATGCTGATATCATCAAGGCCCTCACAAGGAATGTCAAAGACAAACAATTCATTGAACACTGCATTGGGGGTGCATTTCTTCACATGGGTTTTCTTTTTAGAAATTCTCTTCTTATCATGGTACAGGTTCACTTTGACATAAGGATCTGAAATGAAAAGAGTGAGCACAGATCAGCTGTCAAACAGTGTTGTTTAGAGATTTTTTGATCTAGTTAATGGTAAATTTCATAACTTATCAACATAATTACATCACACTTGAGGAGATGATTCAAGAGATTAAAGATTATTCATCTCATCCAATTTTTTTTTTTTTTTTTTTTTTTTGGGGGGGTGTGTGTGTATTTACATCTGAATTAGTTCCTTTAAGTTCCCTTTATGGTCACCAAAGATGTGTAATCATGATAGTCAGTGAAATTTAGGGCTTGGTTCATGTGATCAAAATACAGATTTGTCTTTCATGAGATAAATCCTGCCTTGTAATTCATTTAACAATAATATCTCTACTACATGCAAAGGTGTTCTGAAAATACACAAAATTCTAATAGACTCTGACAAATATGCATCATTACATATTTACGTGTAACAGAAATTTACTTTTCACATGTTCTACCAGTAAGGGATAATCATTAATGTTAATAAGACTCATGCAAAGAAAAGCTTCAGAAAGGAGAGAATAAACTCATGCTGAGAGAATATATGTATGAAAATCAGTTCTGTTACAGTTTTACCAAAGCCAATTAACTTGATTAAATTGATCCCACCAATTTTTTAAAAATAAATTTAACACTAAACTTTAAATGTAAGGGTAAGTTTGTTGTTAGGATATGTATTGAATTTATGTCTGAGCTGTACTATTATTGAAGAAGGAAGGGAAAATGTTCATATTTTTAGCTGTCAACCAACTTCTAGCATTTGCAATTCTCATTCAACTGTTGCAAGATTCCTTTACTATTGTCTTCAACAATGGCTCTATTTCTTCCTTCGGAAGACTTCTAGAAAATGCTTTAAAGTACCTTGGCATTTATTTCAGAGGAATGTGAGCCTGTTTCCAAATACTTATTGTACAAAGATGAAGTACAAAATCCATTCTACTAAACCCAACCAGATAAGATATTCTATGTAAACAATCAACAATTAAACATCAATAATAGCCGAATACTTTCTTTAAATGTAAATTTAAAACAACCCTATTTAGAAATTTTATGTCAAATTTATGAGATTGAATTGATGAAAAAGTTTTTGTTTCCTTGAACTGACAATAGTTTAAAAGGAGGTAAGGTATGATAGAATACATCTTCACACTCATACTCTATCATCATAATAAATATTATAAAAATAGAGTTTAATGTAATTAAAATGTTCATTGGTTTTGGAATGAATATATGTCAAACAACCATCAAAAACATAAAAATCAGTATCCATCAGTGGATTCATACCGTTGTTCATTTCTGTTTAAATGATATTTTCTAACTGTTACCCCAGCTGGTTACTAGATAAGGCTAGGTTTGTCTTGATTATTAGGTCTTTTTGGAGACCTCAACACTGGTGATCAAGGAAACAAATGAAGTTGTGGGAATGGAACAGTTTCTGAATAAAAACTTTGCAATTGAAGATTGGTTTATGAAATTGTTCAGCTCACCCCGCAGAAACACCAAGATTTATGCTGGTCTGAGGGGAAAGTCACAGAAGAAATTAGGTCTGTCGTGTATTCAGTGGTACTGCTGCCCAGATATCTATTGAACCTGGCCTTGCTGATGGACATCAAATAATGAAGCACTCTCTAAAAGAGCTCGGTCTCCAGGCTTAACTAGGATGCTTGTATTTCTCAGAAATATTACATTCTTATTATAGTTAGCAAGGTTGAACTGAGGGAAGCAGAAAGACCAAACAAAATTGACAGCTTTACACATAAGAGCCACAGTAAACAAATGTGTAGTCTGGATGTGCTATAGGACCAAGGTGGATGCTGAGACTAGTAATGCTTTTGTTTTCAAGTTGTTTTCCCACCTTGGTCTGTTAAGATCAGCTTGCTGTCATGCTGTTTTCATGAAACATCCACTAACTGTGAATTTGGGGTTGATATTTAAAATACATATGTGAAGTAAGCTGTTGGGCTCCATTTATTTCCTTTCTCCTTATGATATGTGAATGAAATTGAGATCAGAAGGATTTCAAAGGAAATTCAATATGGAAATGGAAGTTATCTATAGCTTTGCTGTATTGGAACTATCATAGGTTAACTTTCTAGGTAAATTGCAGCATTTCTTGGTGTGAGTAGAAAGACTGTATTATTGGTTGTAGTAATTATGATTCAGTGGTTCCCAAAACTACTTCCACTTCTTCTTCTTTAAAAAAGAAGAAAAAAAAAATCCTGTGAAATGAAAGAGTATCAGTCCTACACAGAATCAACAGTAGATGTGCCACTATTGTTATAGTCCATTGTAGTATATTGTTCTTTTTATATGATTGTCTTATCCTTAGTATGTTGTGTATTAAATATTGTTATTATGTTGTCTAGCAATAATGTGCATCTAAGTGCAGTTCTACTATTGGCTTCAAAGAATGTTCTGCTGAATGAAAATGGCACAAGACCAGAAGGGAGTACAAAACCTGCTCCTTGTTAGTGCACCGCAAGTACAGCTCATGATAAAGCATAGTTCACCTTTTCACCTTGCCAAATAAACGCTAGTGCTTACTGGGCCAAATTCAACACAGGTGTAACTGGTTTCTTTTCTTGGTGCTAGGCTGAAATAAACCATATGAAGATCTCAGTCAATACTGAACTTTTAGTAAGAAAGTAACTTTTTTTTTTTTTTTTTTTTTTTTTTTTGGTCATAAATAAAAGCTTTTAGTATATGCAAACTAGATCCCGTTCTTATGGCAGGCAGGTTCTGTTCAAGACAGTCACAAAACTCATTGGTTTTCACCGCTAACAGATGTGGTGTTTTTTAACGTGATTGAAAAAGCAAATTTGTAAAGTACATACCTGGAAAAAAAAGCATTAACCTAGATATGAGTAAATGAATAGGCTGAAAATAATAAAGACAGTATTTCTACATTTATGGGATGCTTTTAGTCTTTAAAATGCCACATTTCAGCTGTCTTCCATCTGTTTTATCTTCTTATGGTATATTCATTAGTAAAACCATTACCTGATAATCCTGACACATCAGATTTAGGTAGATGCCTGGCTTTTAAAACAACCACAGTGAGCGTGTTCGTTGTAGACTGATAACAGAGAGAGATTAGCAATTCTCCACGCCCAGATGATTTCTGAGGAAATGAAGGAAAAAAAAAAAAAAGAAATAAGAGTATTTATAAACAATTATATTGACCAAGCGTTAAACCAAAATTAAGAAGATTTATGAAATGTCACATAACTGTATGCTCTGAAGTGGAGTAAAAGGATATAATTTATGGAGCTATGCTCCTTTACATAGCAAAAATAACTACCCTCTACTGTAGTTACATAGCTCTTCTTATGATTGGTTACTAGAATGAATGAAAATAAA
Organism: Athene cunicularia; assembly: GCF_003259725.1. Classification (NCBI taxonomy): domain Eukaryota; kingdom Metazoa; phylum Chordata; class Aves; order Strigiformes; family Strigidae; genus Athene; species Athene cunicularia. The sequence goes on from NW_020799142.1 coordinate 31,126,522, forward strand.
AAACAAATAAGTGAAAACATAAGTTAATATGACATTATTGGTTTCAGAGATTAGAAATTAAATCCTCCATCCTGAGGGGGGAAAAAAAAAAAAAAAAAAAAAAAAAATCAGTGAATGAAAAAGATTGTAAGCAAAACAAAACTCCATATAGATTGAAAAAGAAAATCTAATAAAATAAAATTTAATACATGTTCAGTAAAATGTTTTTCAACAGGAAGGTGCAAATAGTGAAAGCTCATCCCTGACACTTTCTAAAGTAGTGTAATATACATGAAATAAAGATGACATCAAAGACTTTTGCTATGATTACTAGATTTGAATTTTCATGAATTGTTTCTTTCACAGAAAGGAGGAAGGCAAGAGAAACAAGCAAAAAAAAAACACCCAAAACTTTATATACCAGAAAATGCAATAAGTTATCAACAAAAATATCAATGGCATAGTAATAGTTGTTGTAATATAGCAGTACAATTGCAAAATAACAGTATTAGTTATAGGTATGTTGTCTGGGAGACATTTATTTGATTTGGCAGTATGCTTGCTCTTTCAAAACAATCAAATTGAAAGTCAATACACATTCCAGTTCCTTAGCAGAGATTAAGAGACGTGTGTGTGATGCATGTGCTTTTCTGTGGTTCAGCTGTGATAGTTGTAAATGATCATTGCATTCTGAAACGAGACGACACGGTATGAAATATTTTTATCCCAGTGAAGTCAGTATGGTTTGCCATTGACTTCAGTAAGTCTTTGGCTTTCCCCTTTATCTCTTACTGTCCTTAGTAGAGCTGCTGCCTGTGTCACAATTCTTGAGAGAGAAGATAGTAAGAGCACTGGTTTGGAAGAACATACTACTGCATCAACACTATGGTCGCTAACAGGTTCCAATTCCTTAGCTAAAGACTGCTTGCATTCTTTAAGAATCTGCTATAAAACCCAGGTATTTGAATTGAAAGATTTACATTGACTATAATAAGCTTCAATAAAAAATTATTTCAGACAGAAAAGACAAGAAAGGGAAGAAATAGAAATATTTTCATTCTTTCCTTTTAAAGGAAATTAATTTGGATTGACGCCCCTTAACCTAATGTAAACAGGTCCACTCAAACCTGCTGGACCAGCTGAATAAGCAAGTAGAGTTTAGAACATTAGCAATTTCTTGCAACATGCTCACTGTAATGTTCTTTTATTGCATTTGTGTAATTGCTTCCTCATACTGCCATTATGAAAGCATCTCAATGACTTGCATGATGAGCTAGTTCCCTTTTCTTTACAACGTGGTAGCAACAGTACACAGGAATCATAGCTAACACTAGCACAACACTTCTAAAATTCAAATAAAAAATATGTTACCCTAACATTTCTTTTGATGATCTCTCTGTCCATTAGCAGTCTTCCTTCTGACAGTTCAATTCCTGCGAGGGGAATGAGGACTTCTCCTATGACATCATCTCTGGAAAACCTGTCAAAGCTCAAGATCACAAAGTGAAGTGTTAAGTCTTGAATTTGGGTATAGGGGATCCCATAAAACGTGAAGGTCTCATCAAAAGCTGGATCTAAGGTTTTTCTCAGCACTCTGGTTTTCACCTTGTGCTTTTTCTCAGGCAGAATTGTCATTTTGATGTAGGGATCAGAAGTCATTGACTGTTCATCCATTGCTGGCAGCCCACGTGCTTCTTTGATGTTCACTACAAATGCCTTTTTCTCAAAGTTGTACTCTAAGGAGAAAAAGAGAGTTCCTAACTTGTCTTGTTTGTCTTCAGATGACAGGGAAGTGATGGATTTTAAACTATCAGGGGATACTGAATCTTTCTTCCTTTCTGCAAAGTGCTTAGGAGACAGATTTTCAGGATCTGGAGAGCTCTGGATTTTAGGGGTTGTTTTGGGGAAGTTGCCGTTTAGATCTCTCTTCTCCAGGTCAAGATGGAGAGAATTCTTTGGCATCACTGATTTGTTCTTTGCTTCACTTTTATCATCTGCTCCAAACTTCTTCTTACTGTTGAGATTCTCAGGGTAAATATCGACCCCCTTCAGAACATGGACAAACTTATATGGAGGGGTCTTATTGGATTTGGAAGATTTACGTTGGCAGCAGATCCAAGCAAAAAGGGAGACCGAGAAGACAAGGCCAAATGCACTAAAGATGCCAACCACTGTAGGAATTTCATCTGCAAATCAAATAAATAGCGACAAGCACATAAGCAGCAATGCCTTAGACTCTGTATGATATTTAATAAAGTAATAATTTAGTAAAACAAACTGATACGAGATGGTAATAGCAGCAGGATCAACAGACTGGAAGTGCTTTGCATTGTACATATTGCTCGCCACCTGCAGGCATGCATGTGTAGTCCCACACTAAGGCACGCTAGTTATGTTAGTATTTTTCCATATCCAGAGTGTTTGGGAGGAAAATACTATTCCCATCCTAATAGTAAAAAACATTAGTAATAGCTCGACTGTCTCATCCCTCTGTGTGTAGTTTCTAAGATTATATGTCTGTGAGTAATACCAGCTCTCGGAAGGTTTCAGCTTTGAGTTTATGGAGCTTTGTTTGTTAGATAAAGCAGACTGTGAAATATACATTACTTATAGATACATCATCTGCTTTTCACACTGTTTCCTAGAATGCTTTGTACACTCAATTTTCTTGGTTTTTATGGTCTGATCCTATAATTGCCTGGAGGTATTACTTGAAAGAACTGAGTTTAATTGGAGGTTATAACACTCAACAGATTCAATGGGATTTTCAATACTTTATAGTAGGAAGTCTATAAAAAAAATTTAGAACAATTTCATACAAACTGTCTTTTCCAGATGGATGTGACATTGGGCAGTCACATGTGAAACCAAAGCTGAAAAAAAAAACCCTATTAAATGTGTCATTGATAACCACTGAGCTTTACATTTAAGACACTATGAATCAAAGCTATAGGGAGTTTACAGGAAAGGTCACTACTTTTTAGAAGTATATAAGAAAAACACTGAAACATAATTATCTTCTATCTTAATATGAATCCTTAACTTAAACTGAATAAAGAGAAACTGAGCAAGTGTTACAACCTCAATTGTCATGTGGATACATTAGTTACATATAGAGTATCATTAGCCCTTCAAAGCATGCATCGAAGGGTAAATGAGCACAACTAATTGGAAATCCAATTTTGCCCATAAGTAACATTACTAAGCGAGTTTAAACCTCCCACAATGTAACAATCAGAGCTTAATCTTTATTCCCTGCAACAGTGAAAGACCAGTAGAATATTAATGGAATTACATTGTTTATGCATATAGGTAATTGTGTAACAGTTCTAGGTCCTTTCCTGAGAAAAAGAAAACTGTCCTCCTCTATGTATTACTAAATCAGTTTCATTCAGCTAAAAGCTGGGCAGATAGATGTGCTGCCACTATACCTTTGCTTTTTAGTGGGATGATTAAAAATATCCACAATACTATCAGATCATATTAGGACATAATGTTCCAGCACAGAAAGGATCAGGCCTGGCTATTAATTTTTTTCCGACAACATTCATATCACTTTCCCTTTGCTGACAAGTTGTATCAGTCTACAAACTTAATTGTAAATAAAATGCCTGAAAATTATATACATAACCAACAAGTATTTTTTCTGAGTTAAGCACGTGGCTCTGAGTATCAAGAATTCCCTGGACTGCAGAAATTTAAATATACATGACATAAAGGTAGAAGGCAAAAAAATAATGGAAAGCTAATCAGATCACTTTAATAGCTTTTAAGAATGATTTGCACATTTGTATTACTTTTTCATGAGATGACAGACTTTGTATACTAATAGATATTATGCTATATTTTAACTCTACAACTACCGAAAGCAGTGGTATAATCAATTTTGTGTTTAAAATATTAATTATCTTTCTTAAATAAGTAATTAGATAAGCATGATGTCACAAATGTGGTTAGAAATATCATGTGGGTGGGGTAGGAAAGAGGATGAAATGGTAACTAAAATGGTTTTATATTTACAACTAATTATGTTGCAACCAGAATTTCTTGCTGTTGTCATAATGTAAATCAATTGGTTAATGTTCAAGGCAGTGTATTAATAGGAAACATCACCTATTGATTCTGTGAGAACTTATTATTTCAGTTACGTGATACAAATCTGGAGTCACTTCACTTAAGTCAATGGCATGCTCCTTGAATTTAACCACTACTAAAGCAAATATAATCTAGGCTAGAGTCAATATTTGTAAAGCAGAGTTCGGGAACATTTCTACTTACTGCTTTTCCGAGTACAGCTGTTTCTGTATCTATTTTGTAAGCGCACATATATATGACTGTTTCTGAAACTTCTGGTAACACACTTAAACACCCTACATCCAGTGCATAGAAATGACAAAACTGAAAAGTTCATTGTTATCATTGATGTTCTCAATGAACCCTGACTGATCAAGATGCAGCTGTTTAGCTAAAACCACTGTGATCCTGTATTTTCATCTGCCTAGCAATGTCCTTTACTAGGCTACTTTTCACTTTAACGAATGGTTGACAAGTCTTTCTCTATAAAAAAGGAATGACAATTATTCCAAGAATGTCTTGAACAATGATTTTCTCTGTGGCATAGGATGCGTTTACATCATTTAAATCTGAAGCCACGCTACTTTAAACAAGACAGAGGAAACAACCCCAAACCTCTCCCGTTCGAAAATTCACCTACACAAACCACTCTCCCCGTTTACCAGAGGGGAACGGGTAGTGAGGAAGGAAGAGAGCAAAGGGAAAGAAAGCAAATTCACACAACTTCTGAGACCAAAGAGAAATGGGGGAAATCAGGTTCGTGCCCAGCAGCCGCGTGCTGGGAGGCGCTGGGTGGCTCAGCAGAGGCTGTCTGCCTGCACTTTTCCTGGGGAGGGGAGCAGCCCCCAGCCCGGCGGGCGGGGAGTTGGGGCCGGGACGCGCTTACCGAAGTGCTGGCGGCCGGCCGCGATCGGAGCCATGTTGGCGGCGTGCGCTGTCCGCGGTGCTGGAGCCGCTGTCCGCGGTGCTGGAGCCGCTGTCCGCGGTGCTGGAGCCTCCGTCAGGGGAGCGCCAGACACCTCCTCGGGTGCCAAGCGACCTGCCCGGGGCGCCGAAGGGGCTGCCCTGCTCTCCCCTGGCTCTCTGATCACAGAGCCCAGGCGACCGGTTTTTTTCTCAGCGTGTTTGGTGT
>NW_020799142.1:31131756-31134916 GCF_003259725.1 Athene cunicularia
CCCCCCCCCCATCTTCTTTCTGGGGATTGAACACGCACTCATCGATTATTTTAACTGCCCTGCTGCAGGATATGATCTCCCACCCTCCATCGGACACAGACAGCGAAATGCTAATGTGTGTGATTCAGTGTACCTTGTGTAATACACGGCTGTGTCTGTTTTGCAGGGGTAAGATTTATTTATTTGCTTATCTATCAACTGGGCAGGCTACAACAACATGAAGGAAATGCCAACTCAAATGGTCCAGACACCTTGGCTCCAGCTGCAAGGCACACTTTTTTCCTATGACTGATATGATACACTTACTAGATTTGAGTCATGAAAACTCCTGATGTGCCTTCTCCCTGTCCCTTCTCACTGCTTCTTCCCACCATCCACCCCCAAATAAACACTCAGCTCACACTTTGGAAATCCTTGTGACCTTCCTTGCAGTTCTAGGAAAGTGCTGAATCTACCTAGGTATTTCTGAATTTTACCAGATTTAGATTTACCAGATTCCGGTCTGAGAATATAGTGGGGAGGTAGGGCGAGGCTGGCAGACAGGAGGAATAGGGGGAAACAGGACAAGAAAGCATGGGTGCTGTAACTGGAATTGCTACAGCACATAATAACCCAAGTTAAATCCTTGTACAACAGAGCTACAAAAGCCAGCACCTGGCATCTGACTTCTCCTGGACTCAGAAGAAATCATAGCAGCCAAGTTTGGAGCCCAACTGCTAATTCTGCTACATAAATGAGAAACAGGTGTTGTTGCTCTTCTAAATAACAAAATCCAGATGCAGACATGGTCTGGCATGACCCTGCTCTACAATGGGACACTATGTCTTGGCCCACTTTAAAGTATGTTTTTGCTTCACAGGGAAGTCAGTGAAGATCCTTGGATTTTAAAAAAACTGAAAACAGGAAAGCCACAGACTCATGGCAAGCTAGTGTCAACCACAGCTGAATAAAGTGCCTGGCTTATCCTGAAGATTTGGAACCTATTGGTTAATATTGTTTATGCTTGTCTGCTTCTGTTACACCTTCAGTAACTTGGCGTTGTTATATACCTGCATAAACTCTTTCAGGAACAACCACATCCACTACTCCAAACTTCATTATATCTCATCCCATTTAATAAAACACAGAGAATAGCTTAGCACAACTGCTACTCTTACAAACACCTAGACTACAGTGAACTCAGGCAGCAGAAGACTGCAGAAACTGTCATGTAGCTTTTGTTTGTGTTTTGGCAGCACAGTTTGATTTGAGATGTTTGGGTTCATGTGCTGACACAAATCCAAGCAAATCTGGCTCAACTTCTCCCTTCTTTCTGGCAGTCCTCCTTCCCCCAGACCTGCTATCCACTTCCCTTTCTCAGTCCAAAAATCCAGCCTTGCTCAAAATGTGCATCCATTGAAAGTAATTACATTTGATTTTAAACCACTTTCCAAATATAAGAGCCTCCAGACATGACTGAAATAAACGAGATCCTTAAACAAATTTAGAGTTAAATATGTTTAACTGGGTGTTACTGTGTCTGGACTTTAAAAACAATGGGCTGAGAATCAATATATGTTATATCTTGGTAGCGTGTTTACCTTATTTAAGCGGGGGTATGATGAGCTTATGTATTATGTTGACACTTGAATCATTGTCAATATTTTTTTTAAGATTTTTATTTTCATATTTTGAATGAAATCAAAGAAAACTTTGTTCATATATACAAATTTATGGAGCACGTGGAAATAAAACAATGATTGACTCCGGCTTTCTTCCCTTTAGTTTCTTAGATGTCCCAAGGATCTTTAAAAAGGTTTTACACAATTTATATATCTTTGTATAGTGGACAGAGGCAATTTCCTTCAGTATTCTGGGTTTCGTATTTGATTTTCTTTTACTTTACTGTGACAGTGCTGATGAATGAGGAATATACATGTCTTTTTTTTTTTTTTTTTTTTTTTTTTTCAAAATTCCTGGTAGTTCATGCTAGATTTTAGACACTAGTTAAGACATGAATGGTGCTGGGTGCTGTACAAACAGTAAACCCCCCTTCCTTTCATTGCAGTTCTGTGCATGTATAGCTCTTTAAAGCAATGTAGAAAAGGTTTCACAATGCCAGCTCTCTGTCTTTAGAAACTTAGAGCTGCCAAAACTGTGTATATACATAAGCATGTGTAAACATATACAGATATGTAAATGAATGAATTTATGTCTTTATTGCATTGGTCAGTGAAACAGCAAATAAGCATTTGTTTTACATCACTCATGAACCTTCTATATTTAATTATATGACTCCACTTAATGGAACAGAGTGTGCATCACAGAAAATACTCGAGGAGGGGGTGGAGCACTGAGTTGCTGACACATCTTGAGACAGACACACTTTTTGCTCCCTGTGTTGTGCAAGCACCATCTAGTGTACATCTTACACTCATCAGCACTGGATGATTAGCATACACCCATGTAGGTAGCACAAACACAACGATACATAACTAACTCACCGCTGTTTCATTACACTTCTGACAAGTGGCCAGAGGGAAAAACCATCATGTGAACCCTGTGTGTTTCTTAACCTGTTAAGTGACTACCTTTCATTTCAGTCCAATGGAACAGTAATGACTCTTAATTTTTGTAGCTATATGTTTTTTCACATTTCACTCTGTTCCAAGAAAACATTCTAGGTGCTTCAGCATAATTTTACACAGTTTGCCACAGACTTGTCCATAAAAACTTGGACTAGGAACTCACAGCCTAGGTAATATTCCCTTAATTTTCCCAGCAAACATGATATAATGATCTCAGATGGTTTCAGCTCAGAGACACAGCATTAAAAGGAGTTGGTTCAGACTTTGCCTGCACTGAGTTGAAATGGATTGATCATCTGCAAAATATCTCTGTATATGATCTGGCTGACTGTATCACAACAAGGCCTTCTGTGGTCTGAAAACTAGATTATTGCTGCACATGCATGCGCAGAGCATTCTCCTGCTACTCTGAGAAGAGGGAGGGTGGTTGCTAAGCAACAGAGCCCATACGCTTCCCATAGACTTCAAATAAGCATATGGGGCTGGAAAAGGTGTTCCCCCACCTGCAAATGAACTATCGCCATTCTTCAGATCCCAAAGCCTGTGTGTGTAGAAAATATAATCCTCTCCCTTTAAAATAAATTAAAAATTTA
>NW_020799142.1:31134966-31138327 GCF_003259725.1 Athene cunicularia
GGGATGGAGATCCAGTGATTTGTGTTGCCATGGCACCAAGGAGGAAGGTGAAGTGAGGTGAAGGCCACACGGTCCCATTCTTCCACTTTTCTCAAGGGACATTTAACTTGACTATGCAGATTTACCTCCTGCTCTTCCCCTTCTCTCAAGGACTGTTTTGCAGAACTCTGCAGACCTTACCTCTCATTCCTCCTCTTTTCCCACAAAACCAGTGCACAGCTTGCACTAGGGAAAGTGCTGTGTCATTACTCAATAAATGACCACAGTCTCACTTTTCGCACATATATACTTAGGTAAATACTACCCTGAGATTTATCTAAATCGGAGGAATGATAATCTGATACCAAATCGGAGGAAGAGATTGATGGGTTTGTGCTCCTCACCTTGCCCCAGAAGGGACACTTTTTGGTAATATTCGGGCCCTTAGATATGCTGAGTGAAAATTTTAAAAAAAAGAAAACCCCTCACTACTACAATTATAATTTTGCATAAAGGCTCCAGAGTGTTTTCAGCCTGTATGTACTGGCATGCACTTTCCAAAGTGTCTGCAGATTAGTTCTCTGGGGATTACAGGTGCATTTATGTAATAAGGTATAAAGAAGCAGACTTTGGTTTTGGAGGCAGCAGCTACTAACAATTCCTATGACATTTCTTACCTTTTTTCTTTGTTATTAAGACAAATTTCTCCAAGCAATATATTGCTTCAGGTGACAGTTTTATTTCAATAACAGCTAGATTTTACTGGTTTTAATGTGCTAAGGTTCATGAGTGCTAGTGTGTGGGAGCTGGTAAAATTACTGTGTATATGTCTTACAGGTTCTGCAATCCAGGTGAGTCAGAACAACTCTTACGCTTTCACACAGGGCTATAGATATCTCAGGAGATAGAATAATCTTTCATCTTGGTAGCCTCTGCTTGTTGAGGAAAAGACAATTTTATTTCCTCTTCAAGTACAGGTTTTGATACCAACAATGTTGAAAATAGGAAACGGAATTGGAACCTTGTTTACATCAATCTCCTTTGCCTTTTACTTAACATTACCAGTTAAAATACAACTCAAATAAAGAAAAAAGGCACCATTAGAGAATTATTCTGAGATTTTAGAGAAGTAGTATCGTATTAGAAGGTTGGAATTAATTTCCATTTCTTACCTAATTCACTCAGACTTTTTTAGAAATCTGAGCCGTTTTTCATAGACAGCGAAAGAGGACTATATGCCAAAACAGGGATTTACATGCTTAAGCCACACCTAATTCCACTTTTATGAGCTTTAATCTAAAATTCAAACCTTGAAATCCCTGCTGAATTTATGTTTAAGACTGGGCTCATCTTAAGAAATGTTAGAACAATAAGAACTTCCTGTAAAATATTTTATTTTCTGGCCATACTCAAGAAAATTTGCCCTGTTATGTGAAGAAGTCAAATACCTAGTTCATTTCTTCACCTTGCTCAATTGTTTTTTATCCACTTTCAAGACATGCCTGATGCCAGGTGCCAGAAAAAAAAAAAAACGATTGAAAAATCTTATTTCCTTCTAGAACATCAGAGATTAGATCTGTTGAAAGTGTGGGGAAAGCAAAACAGTGAAAAATCTGCAAAATACACATTTTCTTAACACGTGGTGCCTGGAACAAACACAGGAAGGGATGGAGATCCAGTGATTTGTGTTGCCATGGCACCAAGGAGGAAGGTGAAGTGAGGTGAAGGCCACACGGTCCCATTCTTCCACTTTTCTCAAGGGACATTTAACTTGACTATGCAGATTTACCTCCTGCTCTTCCCCTTCTCTCAAGGACTGTTTTGCAGAACTCTGCAGACCTTACCTCTCATTCCTCCTCTTTTCCCACAAAACCAGTGCACAGCTTGCACTAGGGAAAGTGCTGTGTCATTACTCAATAAATGACCACAGTCTCACTTTTCGCACATATATACTTAGGTAAATACTACCCTGAGATTTATCTAAATCGGAGGAATGATAATCTGATACCAAATCGGAGGAAGAGATTGATGGGTTTGTGCTCCTCACCTTGCCCCAGAAGGGACACTTTTTGGTAATATTCGGGCCCTTAGATATGCTGAGTGATTACCTGGGAATTAAGTGTGTGTGATTGCAATCTTTTTTTTTTGTGTGTGTGTGTGTGCAGTGCTATATAGCCAACCTGCAGTTTGTGTGTGTATCGTAGGCAATCTGAAAGAATCTGTAGATGTTGCATAAGAATAAACTGTACTGTTCGTGAACCTGACTGCTTCTCTTGAATACAGCTGGACCTACAGCATACATGCTGTTCATGCATCTGGTGTCAGGCTTATAGTTATGGCCCTAATTGGCATAACTATTAAGAGATAAGTCCAGCCACCCCTAGCCTCTCTAACCTCTGAGGACCATCTAGAACTCAAGGGGATTCATCTCTTTCGAAAATAATTAATTACCTTAAATTCAACAAGAATATTCCACCAAAAAGTTCATAATCAGTTTTAAGTCTTCCCTGTGCAGGAATACCCTACACATCATTTTTTAAAGGAAGAAATGAACCTATTGACGTTTTTCCAATGTAATGATATACTGAGTCCAAAAAAAGGCAACCTGAACGCAGTGCTTACAGTAATCCACTAAGGATGGAGACCTACTTTCCCATCTTCCTTCAAAGCTGTGCTTTATTACAGTATCTATGGCAGCTGAATATTACATGTACAAGTGCTTCACTGCAGTGGGAGGTTCAATATTTAGAGGCTCAAGCAGTGGAGAAATTCTCTGAAGCTCAGACTCTGTACTATAGCAGGATTTACCAAGGGCAATGTGTTATATACTACATTCTTTCTTAAGACTGCTCTTTGTCTGGACTTCAAGGATTACATACTACAATTAAACAAAGGTATTAATGTTAAAATTTGTAGAGCTTAGTTGTAGAAATGCTGCAATATTTACCGTTATGCATGCACATGCACTGAGATATACATAAGACAGCAAACTGGAATGACAGTAAATGAGAAAGGAAGGGAAGGAGAGTGGTTCTGAATGAGGATTTTTTTATTTTAAAAAAATAAAATAAATATTAAAAAAAAATTTTAGATTTCGCCAACACTGTATTTCAATTTTTCACTTGGTGTGTTTCTCTTCCCCAAAGAGTACATGCTGTGTTGGGGAAACATCACTCAGAATAGAGTGCAATATGTAACAGTACGATACCAGATTTTCAATGAATTTTGGGAGTACTTGATCTTTAAAAACTAAGCTCCACACATTGAAATATTAATTTGCATGCTTATATTAAGGCATGGTAGCCTTAAGAACTTTAGTCAGAGCTCTCACATGTGATGAAGACACTCACTAATTGCAGAATATCTGGGATCAAGTCATTAC
>NW_020799142.1:31138377-31187153 GCF_003259725.1 Athene cunicularia
ATATATATATATATATATATATATATATATATATATATATATATATGATAGAATAACAGTTCAGCCTTTTCTGTTGAGTCAAGACAATATCTTAATTTCTGAAAAAGATAAACAAAGGTGGTTGTTGTTGTTTGGTTTTTTGTATTTTCAGACAAGATTTTGAAGTGAGAAGGTAATTCTCCTAGATGCAGAGACATATTGTTAGAAAAGGGGAACATATATTTTATTTAATTCAATAAGAATTAGCAGAAAATAAGTTTACATGTGTTTTTGTTTTGTTTTCCATTTTCATAACCAGTAGACAGAAAATATCTTCCACTATTATGTTTTCAAATGTTGCCCAGTCCTTCAGTGTGTCATCTACATCACATCTCTGACACTTATTTACCTCTTGAACAGGGAGATGTGAGTTCCTCTAAACTTTGCAGTGTTAAAGATATCAGTTCAAACAGTAATTTTGAGATTTATCATTATATTGTATTAATTGAAAATATCCATTAGTTTACACAGGTTTGCTGAATAATTTTAAACTGTATTCTCAGAATGAGATCCTATGCTCATGGGAGCTAATGAGGAAAACTGTTAATACCCGTTTTGAAATTTAAATAATAACTATACAAAAGACTCTTAGCAAATCTTGCACATTTCAGCACTCAATATTCAGATGTGCTAAAATCCAGGTTATGCGTGTACCTGAATTTACTCGTCTTGTGCGTGTTTTCACACCTTACAATACTATGTAAAATTACATCAATCCACAAGACCTTTGGCTCATTCACAATGCGTAGTGCTCATTTAGTGAGCAGTGGTTCTTCATTAATGCTCGCTGTTCTGTATTTAGCCCCAGGTCTGTCATACCAGGTGTTAATCAAACCTTCTTCTGAAAATAAAATTATTCATTTTCTTGGAAATTTTGCTCAGGCATTCATTATTATAGTACCCTGCTATTTCTCTAACATTAACTATTTTCTCAATACTCTTCTGAGATAGACTTCCTCAGATTTTCAAGTGCAAAGGAAAGCACAGATGGACTTAGCTAAAAGACTTACATGTTAAGATGCTCCATACTATGGTACTGAAGATTTCATTGGATTCATTACAGATGCAATGGTAAAACAAAATCAAAAAGGGGCAAGTTTTCAAATTGTCACCTATTTCTGAAAACAGAAACCAGATCTGAGTTTAAATATCTAGTTCATTTGATTTTAAACTGTAGTATACTTCCTTGGCCTAAAAATGTAAGAACGCTTTGGCTAGCAATGGTTTCCACCAAAGTCTGAGGGATGTTGCAAGTTATCCCCAAAACCTACTCTTAAAGAGAATATTTCAGTAGAATGACTTCTATGAGAAAGCATAAGAGAGATTTTAGTTACACTCAGAAATTATGATGTTATACGAGTGTAGGACACATATACTGAGGATTATCATCAGTACAGATCTACATTGGCCTTCCAGCCTCCTTTTATTGCTTGCCTCTGCCCTGTTCCACTCTGTGGGCTAGGGTGAGGGGTTTTTTTAATTCTTTGTGCAGTATGAGAAGTGACAACAATCACCCAAAAGGCTTCACCAAATGACATATTTACTTGAAACCCAGCTGTGGCACAACAGATAGTATAATGGCTAGGCAAAACAACCAAAAATCCACAAATAAAACAGTGGCTGAGGCGAAGCTTACAACATATACCAAAAAAATACAAATGCACTGACACCCCGTCCAACATGTATCATAGCATATACTAATAAGCTTTAAATCACACATGTCCCAACAAGCCCTATATATGGAAAAGAGAGAATGGGAAGAAAAAAGGGGAAAGGAGAGTGAGAGATGAAAGGAGAGGGAAAGAGAATGATGTCATGAGTCCCGGTTCCAGCATTGGTCCTGTCAGCCTACAGGTCCAGTTTTGGATATGCACTACCTTGGGGATTTAATTCCTGTCTTTATATAATCCCTTGCCCCTCCTCTGGACATGTATGTGGATTCATTTGGCTAATCAGGTGTCAGACGCAGTTCATGCTTCCAGAACCTTCCCAGCTCTGGTGCATGTGTAGTTTGTACCTTCAGAGCCTTCTGGAGGAAGTGGGTTGGTGGGCTTGGGTGTTGTTGGGGAGTTATTCCCCCGTCCCTGTAGCTATGACCACCATCTGACCCTTGATAGCATACGCATCGTGAAAAAGGCCTTCCCACTGATTCTTCACAGAGTCGCTCAAGGTAGGGAAGTCCAGCCTCGGAGAGGTGTGGTCCCACCTCCTCAGGAGCCCTTTCCCCTTGCCAGAACTCCCTGTCATTACCTGCATGACTCTTGTGTTTTCATATAGACAGTCTCCTTTGTCAATGTTCCCGACCAGATGTTTGAGGCATAAACTGTGACTTTGTTGGGCTGCCACAGCTTCTTTTTCAGACAGCTTCACTTTCAAATTAAAGTAATATAAGTATGTTCTCTGTCTAATTGGCCATAAAACATCAACTTGACACAGTTTCCTTAAGGAAATCCAATAGAAACTGTATTGCCTTTATCTTTCTGAAAAACAATGTGGCACAAAACATGTATTCCTTGCTGCTAAAAATTAATGTCTTTCCATTAGCTATCTTCTTTATCCAATGGTAATTAAGAAAAGTTAAATAAATGGAAAGAAAAAAAAAAAAAAGGTATGAATATAACAAGATTCTCAGTACATACAATTGTCTAATGTACAATCTGCTTTCAAAGAGGGATGAGACAACAACATTGCTGTGTGAGCATCTAGAGGAAACTTGTAAAAAGACGTAATCTTCGAATAATTTCAGTGTAAGCTGTGACCAGGGACTGTTACCTGTAGTCAGCTGATCAATTATAACAGGACAGAAAGAACTCTGTATAGCTCATGGGAATAAAAAGTATGACAGGAACATGAGGAAGACAGAGGTATGGGACTGTGTTTATAAATTGATTGACTGTAGGCTGTGGTAAGAACTGGGAGAATTATGAGTTCTGTACCAGCAGATAACCATGACTTCCTCCTGCTACTGTTGTGACTGACCTTGACGCTACTGACCCCAGTTCCAGACCCACCACCAAACTGTGCTGGAGAGCACTTGTTCTAAGGAATGATTTTCCTCAAGGACTGGTCATGCATTTTGCCTTGAGAAACCACTGAAAAATGAAAAGAAAAAAATATGATCACAATCTCAAAATTCTTAATATCTTACTAAAGACTTCAGTTTCACTCAGATAGCAAATGGTAAAAAGTAAGCACAGTTTTTCAAAACTGTCTTCCTAAACTCCAGCTTCTAAATTTCACCAAAACATCACTTCAGGAACCCAAATCTTTTCTTAAACGACTGCCAGAAAAATTCAGACCATACGTCTGCCCTAATACAGTGTCCCATACTAGTCCCACAGGACCCATATTTTCAGAGATCTTAGAATTACATAGTGGTTTATGTGTTTTTAAAGTAAAACCCGTAGTTACTTCAGCTCTAGGTGCTATAGCTCAGTTCCATTGAATTTCATATCTGAAGTCATACTTAGATGATTGAAGTGGTGTGCCCACCATCATGTAAGAAATCTGTGGCAGATTCAGTGAGGAAATTCTCCAGGGCAGCAATCAAATTCTTAATACTGAAAGTGTCCCACAATTTAGTGTGATTTCCTAAGGGGACAAACCTGATGTGATGGCATCACTTCCATCTCTGTGACTGAGTCTTTCTGTCAGCCCTCTTTCTCACAATAACTTTTGACCCCTTTGGCTATTGTCAGCCAAACTGGGCAGAGGAGTAGAAATCTTAAAGATATTAAAGTGCTCACAACTGAGCTGTACAAAAATACAGCTTCAGGGCTACACGGGACTGTTAAAATGCAACACGTTGTGCCTGGACAGCTCAGCTACTGAGAGGCAGATGACCAGTCACTACATTCAGAGCAATACCTGCGGTGCCTCTGGCCTAATAGACAGGCCAAAAAGAAATAGGAACATGGGAAAATATGGGAAGGTTGTGGGCAAGAAGTAGATGCTCTTTGCCAGGTAGGAAGCATGGGGACGAAATGAGGAAGGTCTTGCAGGGGAGGAGATGAAAATTCAACCTTGCCTATTTAAGAAAACTTTAGTAGATTGTCACACCTTTTAACTCATAAAAACATAGTCGTAGAGTAAGTAACAGAGGTAACAGGACAGGTGGAAGATCTCAGTGAGGTAAAAAGCTGGATGGTAAACTCATCTCCTTTCAGAAATTACAAAATTTGCCTATCTACACCACTATGGATGTCTTAAACAGAGGAGGAGGAAGGGAACAGATTTTGTGCTTCATTACTCATCAGGAAATTTACACTTCAGACAGGATTTGTCTCCAAGTTGTCCACTAAGAGTGTCCAATATGCTTGAAACCTGTTCAGCAAAGAGTTCATGATATCTTTTCCTTCTGTGATTTTTTTAGAGGTCTGCAGAGGGGCAACTTTCCAAGCTTCAGATAATTCTGTTTACAAGATTATTAATCACGAATCTGTTGCAAACAAGATCTCATTGAATTCTCAGTTTATCTTTTTCCTCTTTCTAGTTTCTAACTTTGTTTACTATTCACGTTTTAACTTTTGAGATGGAATCCTGCAGTCTTCATTATTCCATGAGCCTGTGACATATGATACATCAGTTTCCTGAAACAGATAAGGAACCTACTGTACGTAATTCCATCACTAAGTAATTCCCAGAATTACTGAATTAAGGTGACTCAGGCAGTTTGCTAAGCCCTGCCAAAAAAAAAAAAAAAAAAAAAAAAAAAAAAAAAAAAAAAAAAAAAGCTGGCCATTTTGTGGTTTCAATTATAAGATTTCTGGGCACAAAACAGACTATCTGTTTCTCTAGTTTGCCTAATATAGGGGGTATTTGAGCTGTTTTGGTGTTGTGGTTTAAGCCCAGCTGACAACTAAGCCCCATGCAGCCACTTATTCACTTCCCTCAGGTGGGATGGGGAGTCAGAAGAATACAGGTAACAAAGTAGAGATAAAGACAGTTTAATAAAGAAAGCAAAAGCCAAGCGTGCAAAGCAAAACAAGGAATTCACTCACCACTTCCCATGGGCAGGCAGGTGCTCAACCGTCACCAGGAAAACAGGGCTCTGTCACACACAGCAGTTACTTGGAAAGACAAACGCCATAACTTCAAATGTCTCCCCTCCATCCTTCTTCTTCCTCCAGCTTTATCTGCTGACCATGATGTCATATGGTCTAGGATATCCCTTGGGTCAGTTGGGATCCGCTGTCACAGCTGTGTCCCCTCCCAACCTCTTGTGCACCCCCAGCCCACTCGCTGGTGGCGAGGTGGCCTTGGCTCTGTGTAAGCACTGCTCAGCCATAACTAAAAACATCTCTCTGCTTTTTCCAGCACAGATCCAAAACATCGCCCCATAGTAGCTACTAGGGATAAAATTAACTCTATCCTAGCCAAAACCAGAACATTAATGGCCAGAATGTTTCAACAATACTTTAGTGTGGTCTATGTGTACAGTCCAACACAAAAAGCACTATAATATGTA
Source organism: Athene cunicularia (assembly GCF_003259725.1). Taxonomy (NCBI): domain Eukaryota; kingdom Metazoa; phylum Chordata; class Aves; order Strigiformes; family Strigidae; genus Athene; species Athene cunicularia. Next base: position 31,143,884 of record NW_020799142.1, read on the forward strand.
CACAAAGTTTTCGGTCCACAGAAATATGGGCTTGTAAAGTTCTGAGAGCCTGTAAACAAGGTCTTAAAATGAGTAATGTCAGCTGAATTTTGTAACAGGTAACTAAGCTGTTCTGACCAATAATGTCAGCTTGTCAGTAAATCTGGCAAATATTTTTTACTTTTTTTTTTCTTTTTTTTTTTTTTCATGGAAGAACTATTGCAAACTAATAAAGTACTACATTGGGTTTGTCGTTAGAAAACATTCCAGCACTTAATATATCTTAGTTTTAAGGCAATATATAGTACTTTATGTTTGAATCTTTAAAGCCATTCAGAAAGGTTCTTGTGGCTCTGCTAAGATTTTAGCCATATTTAATCATATTTTACATGTTCCTCCTCTTGAAGAGTCTAACAAAAGGAAAGTGTCTAACTACAATATAAAATTGTACAACAGCTAATGGAAGATTTCTAGTTTTATTAACTGTGCCACAAAGCATGGTACACGTTGGACAGACTATTGTTCCAAATAATTAATGAACATTAATGCTTATAGGACTATATGAGCAACAGATAAAATAGAAGTGACATGTGCCAATGAGTCAGCTTGCTTAAACATAAATGTCATTTATAGCATCCTAGAAATCAGAGACTTTCAGTTGAGCTTGTCAGTATGACACAGGACCTAGGAGAGACCTATACCCTTTGGAGCATGGCTGGAGGCATGTACTATGTGCATCTAAAATGACAAATGACATTAGACAATTATGTTTAAGTACCCATATCATATTAAACTATAAAGTTAAATTATCTCATATGTTGAGCAACAACAGCTCTTTTCAGAAATTTAGTTAACTGTAGTAACAACTGCTGATTTGCACTGGATGACTTAGAACGTGAACTAAATTTTTTGGAATAAATTTTCACTTCTTATAACAAAACCTATGGAGGACAGCCTAAATGACTGGGAATATAAGTTAAGGAAGAGAACTTTAAATGTTACTATTTTTATAAAGATTTTTTGCTAATCTTTCAGAATGAAAGTCGCCTACTAATCTCCACCCTACAGAGTACAGTGGTGAAGCCTCTATAAAATGTCATGACACAGGTTACACTTAGGGCACACTATTTCTCCAAATAGCTCATGAACATTAACACTTATGGGACTCTACTAGCAACAGATAAACTAGTTTTGCAAACTGAACTTGCTGTCTTTCAGTAACCTTTGTCCAATCTGTTCTCCATTCACCTGATCTGTTTCATCTAAGCGTTGTTCAGTGGCAGTTTATCAAAGGAAACAAAGGGAGTTGTTAATACAACTCGGCATAGGACTCACTTTCAAATGAGAATTTATCTTGGATAGTAACCTGTACCTCAAATCCACTCTTGCCAAGGCGCATCTGAGTGATTTGAACCTTTCCCACACTGAGCAGAATTCACAGGAAGCAACTCACAGGATTCTGGAAACAGAGGACACCAGTCCCAATGGTCTGGGACAAGCAAAGAATGTTTGAACAGTGGCATCAGACTCCAGAGAATCTGTACTTTGCAAACCTGTTATTAGGGGTCATACTGCACTGACCTCTCTGGCTATAGCAGAAAGAGTGAATCACCAGAGGTGGCTTATCATCATACCTCTGTTTGAAAGTCTGCCAAACATTTGTGCAGGACAGTAGTATGACTAATAGCAATCATCATAAGAAAGTATGTCATCAAATTGTACAGCCTGCCAAAGGGTAAATGAGAGCAGTCTCAAAGTGTAATTTTTTAATTTTTTTTTTTTCTTCAGACATACCGCAGACTGTATTCTATTAAAAAGAGTCTGAATCACCTTGGGGACATAGTTTTGGAAAAGATCATGCCTGTCACAGACTGATTAACAAGTGCAAGCTTCACTTGCATTCAAACTTGTCTTTTCAAGTGGCTGTCACACAAACTTGTGTATACCACATTGTCTGCTTCTGTTGTTTTCCAAATGGATGGAAATTATTTTGTGTTTTCTGCAAGTCAACTGGGGGATGCCATCTCTTTACACACTATGCAACATAATGTAACATATATAAATAAATATAAGCTGCTTTCTGTTAGTCATCTGAAATTAAAATGTTCCTTCTATTTACCAGGAATCTTCTTATTTGTTCTGGGTATCCGTTGATATTTATGGAATCAATATGTAATTTAGTATCAGTATATTTAATCATAATCAGCCCGAGTGCAGTGTTTAGCTGAACATATAAAATGTACTATAATGACTTTAAAATGTTTAATTTAAGAATCTCTGACTCTGTGCATATGAATCAGAGACCTGTGTTTAATTATTGATAGCAATTAGAGCACAGAAGCAGACAAACAGCATCTGGTGGCAGGAATAATTTCATAGCCTAGCCCTTATTCAGAGTCTCCTTTGGAACCAAAGCAATGCTTCGCTGATTGACTCCTTGCAATGTATGAATTCAGGGTTTCATTTCTAAACAACCTTTGGAAGCTGTATGTCATTTTATAAGTCCTGATAGTTTTATGCATCTTTGTGTGGAACAGAGGCTGCACAGGGGTATAGTTTCTTAATGTTATAGTTATAGTTTCTTAATGTAAGCAGAATCAGAAAATTATTCCTAAGTACTTACCTGTTTTCATGTATGGTCTGTCTTGTAAATGCTAAAATCTGAATTATATATTAGTGTTCACGTCTGAAAGTCAGTGAATTAAAGTGGAAAGCTGTTTTAGTAAATGCCAAGTTTGAACTTTTAAGTGAAACATGTCAGATACTACAAAGTAAGCTACAAATATTTTTGAGACAGGGTTTTATTTATTGAAACCAAAGGAACCTCTCAAATAAAACACTTGCAACATAGATTTCCTATGATTCAGTCTTAGATTGCCTCTCAACAGTGAATAACCTGAGAAAAAAAGTGTTTTCTTTTTTTTTTTTTTTAAATATCGTAGAACCAGAAAGTTTCTAATCATTAAATACAGATATAATTCTTCTGTATGGATTATAAAATAATAAATTAAAGAAATGTCTATCAAATTTTTGTGAGGATTTTTTAATTTTCAAAATATTCTTAGGGAGGCACAGACCCCATGACAGCGAATAGTTTCTTGACAAAAGTTGCCTGTTCTTGCTATTGTTTGAGCAGCCCTTAGAAGTAGACCTCGAGGATTCATGGACCACACGTCAAAAAAAAACATCAGAACCAAGATAATAATGATGTTTTCTTCTACAAATGCTAAGCTGTCGTATTAGGTCTTTTTGAAATGGCATTGATTTTCCCCATAGCAGCCCTCATAGTGCTGTGCTTTGTGTTGGTAACAGAAAGGTGTTGATACCACACCTGATGTGCTCACATAGCATAACAGCTGTCTCTCCAACTTCCCACCCCCTGTCACCCTCAAAGGCCAGTACGCTGCGGGGTGGTCCAGATCTTGGGATGGGACATAGCCGGGACAGCTGACCCGAACTATTCAAAGGGATATTGCACACCATAAGATGTCTGCTCAGCAAGAAAACTTAAGAGAAAGGAGGAGGAGGGGTGGCATTCATTATTACAACATTTGTCTTTCAGGGCAACCGTTACACATACTGACTCTCCACTGCCCAGGAAGTGGCTGGATTTCACCTGCTCATGGGAAGCAGAGAATAAATATTTTGCTTTCCTTTGCTTATGCACACAGTCTTTGCTTTTGTTTCATTAAACTGCCTTTCTCTTGATGGAGTTTTTTCCCCTCTTATTTTCTGTCCCTTTGTCCTACTGAGGAGAGGACCGATAGAGCAGCTTGGTGGGCACCTGGTGTCCAACCACGGTCAAACCATCACAGAAGTAACTTATGAGAATCTGTTGTGTCTTTTAATGACAATCTAGCTTCCAACCATAATGAGTTTGTATTATACAGAAGTGTCTGTCATATAAGAATTTTCATCACACAAGAATTATCTAGGTAAGGGTTTGAAGGTGTTAAAACTAGCAAAATCCATAAGGCTTAGACATGGATATTTCTTCTCTCTCATACACATTGAAACATATCCTGGTTTTACTAATTGTCCTTCTTAATCTTCCTTAATACTGGCTCAAAGGTCAGGCTTTCAGAACTGTTACTCCATATACTTTGCTTTGTAGGCAAGTAGGTAGAAAGGAAAAATAGAGACATTATTACTTTTGGGAGGACTGCAGAGAAAACAATGATCAGCATAAGACTATTTTCACCAGTAAACAAGATGGAAGCAGGTAAGAAATCAGGACTCAAAGACTGGTGCTGACTTGCAGTCACAGCTAAGAAAATATATTAGTCTGACTCAAAATATGTGCTGTTCCTGCTGAAACCAAAGTTCTTGGATTTTACTGCTGGTCTGCTTTTCCAAAGGAAATACAAATGAAACAACTATTCTCGGTCTGAGTGAAGTTTTCCTCTCCTATGAGGGAATGGATAGAGAAGCTGAAGTTACCTTTGCAACATCACTCAGAAGAAAAATTACAAAGGGCCCATCTATATAATGGCACTCACATCAGCAGTGGGGTTCTTCTCCCTGTATTCTCAATGTTACTGTGCATTGAGTGGCCACCATAAAACTGATGTCTCCTGAGCTTCTGCATAGGGTATAAAGCAGGACAAGATGTGTCTCATATTTTAATGACTCACAGGAGGAGAAGAAAGGAAAAGATCACACTTCAGTCAAGATAGAGATGCAGCTCTGCTGGTTTTGGTAGTAAAGCAGTGTTGTGACAGATGAGGATGTTGTCCAGGAAGATTGATAAGTGGATGTCTTCAGGGTGTTAAAGAGGTATAGGCTTTGGAAGTTAAAGAAATTATGGCAGACAGAAGAACACTTGAGAAAACATGTTTTTCTTCAATATTTAGTAACAAAAACCTGCATACCCTGGACTCATAACTACCAAAGAATGCCACTTCTCTAAAATGTAAGATATCTCTCTAGCTGAGCAATACTCTGCTTCACACTTCTCTGTGCTTCTCTGTTGTGTATGTGTGTGAGGGCTGGAGGGAGCAAAGAAGGGTTATTTCACATAAATAGATTAGGGATGGATGTAGGGACAGGAGTGTTGATATTTCTGGGGTGAGAGACAGAAAAAAGGTTTGTCTGACCTCACATTAAAGATGCACGCTGGGAAATGTAGTGTGTGCAACCCTTCCTTTGTATTAAAGGTGTACGACAACTGAGTTTCTCATATTCTGTACATTTTACAGCTTGTGCCACTTTTAAAGAAATGTATCAAAGAATCTCTAATACATTAAAAAAAAAAACAAAACCCACCACTCAGCCCTCTCAGTCAGCAAGTTAGTAGAACTTTAGGTTCTTTCCTGCAAGATATCATTAGTGAATGATCGCATATTGTGCTATTTCCTGAAGTACCATGAATAAGCCATTGCATCCCTTATGTAACATTCCTTGGGTAGAACCTACTTATTTCTTAAGCAGTGAATTAAAATCTGAATCTGTACTCATGCTGCTTCCACATACGAAGGTTTTGATTAAATAATTTTTTTCTACAGCGGGTATGTTATTTTCTGAATGCTGCTAAATGCCTTGATTTGGAAACTGTACTTTCCAGAAGCAGCCCATGATGAAATGATACATATAATTTCTACAACACACTTTACCAGAAGATTTGTTTTATTTAATAATCCTTCTGGGTCACATAATAATTTTCACTGTGGCCAGTTTACACTGCTTAAAATAAGTAAAACCAGATCCTTCTGCTGTTAAGATAAAAGGAAAGAGTGTGTCTTAGGTTAAAAAAATTCCCAACAAACCAACATCCATGTCTCCAGGGTTGTCTTTTTACTTTGAGCTGTGACCTAGCGAATGTAAATTAGCTGTTCTCAAGTTTTATTTTCCTCTGGTCTTGAATTTTGTTATATAGTCACCTTGTTCATCAAAAATTTTTCCCTTTTGATTTAATGAAGATGAAACTTTCTGTACCTGCATGTTCAACAGCCTTATTTCTTGGGATCTTAATCCTCACTTGAAACTCAGTTTTGGCCCAAATTCTTGCTCTCCATTGCTTGGAAACTCTAAAGATCCTCGATGTTTTGGAACTGTCTTGTGAAGTTCTAGATAATCTCCCCACCTAGCTGTACTTCATTCTTTTATTACTTAAGATCCCCCCAAATGGGAAGGAAATGATGCTGGGGAGTTTCCCTGACCTTCTATGATCCATGATATTTAATCTATGATCCCTCTTCCATGACTAACTAGTCTAGCCCATTCCACTGTCCCAGTTGACACCTTTACAATCTTCTCTCCTTCACATCCATTTCTACTCAGTGTCATTCCTGTAAACCACAAAAATACACAGTAGTGTACCCTTAATTATCTCTCTTCCACCTTGTCAACTCTGTCTTTTGTACACATTTTTTTGTTTTATTTTCAGAACTCTACTCTTCGGTTGCATTTTTTCAGAAATAAAATGCAGAAGGGATTTTAGGAAGGCACCAACAACTGTTCTCTGATAATGTGGAGTTTTTTTCCTCAGAGACATGTGAAATATGTAGCATTGAAACATGTGCTGTCTTCATGCAGTAAAGGCCAAATTGCATGTCTTATTAAACTATCTGGAACACAGCAGAACTGACTGTTTAGATTTCCTTATTCTTCCCACCCAAAGTAATAAAAAGTCATTAGCACAAACAGTTTTTAAAATATGTTCCAAACTGTGTCTCTGAAGTACTGTACAAATGAGGATGCTTTGGAAAGGAGGCAGACAGAGGCACTGGACAGTTAAAACAAGTAAAACCATCAGAATTTAATAACTATTTTATATACACACAGACACACATAATAAAATCCTATATTATGTATATTCACGTACATGCACCTAGTCAGATGAATAAATATATAGAAAATAAATATGTATACAGTATACAGTATGCATCTTTCACTTTTGGGAAGACTTTGGTTCAGGAGCTCTTGCCTTAAATTCTTAACTCAGCCTGTATTATTACCAATCAAAACAAGTTTTAAGACAATCCTGTCAGTCATCCACAATGCAAAATACCTCCAAAGGTTCTCAGAAGACAGAAATTCTTCAGCCTAACTATAGGAAATCTAGTTTTCCACTGTACTACTATATAAAATTAATCACAAAACACTGCTTTTGCCATAGTGACATTGCCAGTATTGAAAAAGGGACTTTTAAAAGGAAGGATGAAAGCAAAGGCCTCTCCACATCCATCTGTAGTTTAGGAGGTTCACGGAAGTGTGAAGTGGCCAATTCGTCTCCATGAAATGTTCCCAGCTGAATGAGGAAATGGCATGGAGATGAATTTAGTCTGAAGCAGCAGCTTTTAAACATTTGAACTGCTTCAGTCACCTGAGCTGGTTCTATTATTGCTGCCCCAGAAGCATCAATGCTTCTGTTCCTGTGATGTGCACCTTGCATACACCTCTTCACTCTGATCTGGTCTGAATGCAGGAACATCGATGGATGAAGTTTCAGTCCAGAGAAGTGAGTTCTCTCCACTGCCTGGGAGATAGTATATGGAGAAAACAGGAGGGTTCAGACCCCTTTTCAGAGGTGAAAGATGCCCCAAAGCCGGTTGGAATTTGGTACTGTGGGGGGAGGGGAGAAATTAGGGTAATAAGATGCCTTCAGAGAAGGATAAATTCCTAAACTCATGTTTCATGCAAGATTTGAAACCAACAAGGATCATGCGTACAGTGACAGATTCATATTAATGCCCCTAAAATGCTTAATTTAGAGTTATCACTCTTCCCCTTTTTCCTTTTTCTAACCCTCCAACCCGAGACTGCAAATCTTTTTGTTTCTCTCAAATCCTTTCTTCTCTTATACCTCTGCTCATCCATCACACTACCATATCAATATGCGGAATTTCTGCAGAACTATCTGCAATACTTCTAATATATTCTCACCAGAGACACAGACACTACCCAGAAGCAGTCACCCAAATAAGTCATTCTTCTAGCATTTATGCTAGAAGTAGATGCTGAAATTATCATCTGTGAGCATACAGGAATAGTAAATGTCCAAACCAGGTCCCCTTATGCCAAAAATGTCAAATTGAAACTGAGGGACTCTTAGCCAGAAATGCTACTTTGGAGATCTTCATTATGTGCAGTATATTGAATATCTGAGACAAAATTACCAAAAAAACCCAAACCCCCAGCTTTTCTTTTAAGCATTTCTGAGGTTCCCTCCAGAATTGCATGCTTCTTTCTTCACTCTGGCTTGATTAAAATTTGAGTATGTAAAACAATCAAAGCATTGCTTTAAGCTCCAAGTTAATTAGAAAAATCCTTACATTTTGTTAAAATAAGAAGAAATGCTATATTCATAGAGAGGAGAACTATCTTAGGGACTTCTTGCTCAAGTAACTGCAAGTCTGAATGACAAGTCATCCTTTACCACTGTAAAGGAACGCAACATATCAAAAGTGTATGAGCAGTCTTTTCTATTGTAAAGATCAGAGAGTAGACAACCTTTAAAAATAGCTTTTCAGCTTCAGACCCAGCAGGGTTAGTTTACATCAATGTCATCTCTTGTTTGGAAATATCCAAGACTGGGAACAAAGGCAGAGAAGTTAAGAAGGGAGGGCAAGCACATCCACTTTGGGACACTGAATTTCAAAAGAAACATCGAACAGCTGGAGGGAGTCAAGAGGAAAACAAGCACAATTTAAGAAAACATTTGCTAGGAGGAAAGACTGAATAGATTACAGTTGTTTTGCTGGAAGAGTAACAGCAGAAAGAGCTGATAACAACCTTCAACTACATAGAGACTGCTGCAAAAATGAAAGAAATTATTTATTCATGGTGTCAGGGATCATAATAAGGTAATATTTTTGAAGCCTTGGCAAAGATTACCTAGGAGTCAGTGATACCTTCCTCACTAGAGACCTCTGAAAATAGATTACACAAAAAGCAATGAGGAACAACACATATACTGATAATCTTGCTTGTGTGGAAAAACGATGAACTAGATAATAAATTAAGATCTGTTCCTTCTGTCCTTTAAATATATGGGACAAAGGTGGAAAAGCAGGCATCACAGTCAAGTGAAAGTCTTCATAAAAGCAGAAAGTAAAAGGATCTTCAGAATATGTATATTTCACCTGTTTATAAATTTAAAGCCACAAAGTAGGAATAGGAATACAGTTATGACTTTGAAATGTGGTGAAAGAGGAAAGTTTGGGAACTGCTACTATTTGTGCCCCAAAAAAGTCAAAAAGCATGTACTACATACAGTTACCTGAAATGCAAAGGAACAATAGCTGCAGCATAATCTTGGTAGATCCAGAGATTGTCCATGTTCACCTCTTCCAACAGCAGGCTGCCAGTTCCTCAGTAATTTCCGTGTGTTCCATGGGGCCAGCATCCCTTCCCACTCAGCTTGAATTTTGTTACCAGCTGCAGTACACCACCAGTAACACTGACAAGCAGCTATATTAGAATGGCAAAATGCAAACAAACACCTGTGCTGTTCCTGAGATCCTTTTTTTTTTTTTTTTTTCCTCTAGTGATTTGAATAGCATTCCTGCTATTCAAACTGCTGAGTTTTTCATTTGATACTGACAGTCACTATCTGAATATCCTCAACAAGAGAGAGGAGAAAGAAGTAACTGTGGATTTTGCCAGCTTTCAAGTAGAATTTGAGAACATCCATCATGAAGATTAACCCCCCAAAAGTAAGCTGAATATAGTAATAGACTTCACCTGCAAACTCTGGGGAACATCAGCTATAGACAACACACTGTAGTGGTGCTGGCCACCTTGTGATTACATGGAGGATTCCGTGACCTCTGCACTTGAGCCAACAATATTTTTTGCACTAGCTTTGAAGTACAGAGCCAAAGTAATCCCAGTGTATTCACTAAAGGAGAATTTACCAAATGCAAGGGGAAAAAGGGCAACTGCTATCAGCAAAGAAAGGCACGTGGTAAAGTCAAGGGGATAAAGCAGTAACTAAATTGAGAATCAACATTAAGACAAAATGGAACTCTTGAGAATACAAATATCCCGTATCCAAAACCAAAGGTCCTGTAATCCAAAAATGGATCTGTCTCTCAGTGCAGTAGAAGTTTTATCCTAGATTGAGAATTTTTTCTCTTGTAATTATAGCATACTTCCCCGAGAATACTTACACCCCTTGTGAATAAGTTTTGTCTGAAAGCATTTGGCTGGGATTTCTGACTGCAAGCTCCAGGTTACACCTCATACCTATAGAGGCCAGGCTCGAAACTTTATTCATGAACCTTGACCCATCCATTTGACTAATGTGAAAGTGCAGGAAGAACTCTGAACAGCAATAAAAGGCCAGAGGACTAACTAAGGATAGAACATAAGGGAAAAAAATTTCTGACCAAGAAGCATGAGATTGAGACATTTAGTTTGAAAAGCAGCATGTTTGCTAGTCACGAATGTGTTTAGACATGGGCGTTAGTATTCTTTGGTCCAGAAAAGCACTAGGTCTAAAAAAAGACACTGAAGTTAAGGGATAATTTCACCCAACTTTGGCATCTGGAGTTAGATACTTGGTCTAAGCCATTTTGCTCTAGTCCCTAGAGAAATACTTCTAGAAAGTATATCACAGTGTTAGTTGGAGACACTAGAAAGGAACACTTTGCCCTCTGTAAGAGAATCCTTTTCTCTGTCTACTGTGCTGGGAACTCCAATAATGACTAGTTTACATTAAAAACCTCCCTTTTAGACAGCTAAAATTACATAAGAGAAATCACACATAAGCAATCCAATCATTGCCAGGAAATAATTCTATGCATATCCAGAAATCAATGTTTAGATCCTCAAAGTCTCTAGCTTGTCTTCAATGTTTCCTCTGGCAAGATAGATGGTCACCCAGTTTTAAACCCAGAAATATTAAAAAATATCCAAAAAAAAAAAAAAAAAAAAAAAAAAAAAAAAAAAAAAAAGTCTGTTAGAGTCTAAATTATATTACTTTGTTGCTTAAAGAACTAGCAGACTTGCAAAGTCTAACAGTGATAGCAAAGATATAGCAGAAGAGGTGACTGAAAGAGCTAATATGGAGAACCTGGTTACGGTCTGTCCTCTGTCACAAAATACATCTTTTACTATAAAAGGAAAACCAAAGGCTTTTTGTTGGAGGAGAAAAATTCAAAACTACGGAATGGTTCTCCAATGAGCTCTGTTAGCAGTTAGAATGTCATTTCATGATCCTCTTGCTTAAGTGACAATCACTTCTTGAAAAGAATTATTTCATATCCCAAACACCTATAAGAAAATATTATTATTTCTGCCTGATACTTTCAAAGATCCAGTTGACATAAACTACCCAACAGTCACTGTAGTTAGTACATCTGTGCACGACAGTGAATAGCTAAGGGACTGATGGCTGAGGGGCACTGGAAATGTGATTGCCAGAATGAGTATCCATAGAGTTATCCTCTTGGGTACTCTGAGATTTCAAACAAACGTGAGTTTAACAAGGTAATTTTTATATTTAGACACCTAAATGGAGCTAAAGTATTAACTCTTTTGTAGATGTACTTTTATAGCCTAAGTAGGCAATAAACACATATGGATTTTGGATCTCAATTTGTATCTGTATTGAGCATGAATATTTTATGTATCTAATTTTCAGAAGAGACCTGTAACTTTGGGTGATGGCACTCACTCATTTTCAAAAGAAACTTACCTCTGTGTAGTTTTCTGAGTGTCACACAGAAGATATCTGGGGTTTGAAAACTCTGAGTCTTACACCACAGACACAAACACAAATAAAATTATTGAAGTCACCTTCTCTGAAATGGAGCAAACAAAACTCCACAGAGCTTCTAAATTATAAAAGGTCCCCTCCTGTACACACACCTTGATACAAGCACACCTTTAATATATGCACCTTTTATAATAAACAGACATTTTTAAAAAATCAGTTAGTCCAAAACAGCAGATGTTAATCAGTCATTGCAAGCAGGTTATGCAGGGAAAGCAGGAATAAATCGTTTACAAGGAACACAGACTATCACCTTTTGTAACACTGGCATTTCCATTTAAATGGTCCTTGACAAGGATCTTATTTTGCTCCATTTTACATTCATGCTTAGCAAACAAATGCTGAACATTCATTAAGCAAACCTGCTATAACAAACGAAAAAAGCGACTTCAGGAATGTTATCACATTCTATGTTCTGAGTGTGATAAATAATTAAAAACCTGTTGGCACACTGGTATGTGTTTTTATGTTTTATGTATGTATAAGACTCCATATCTGCAGCAGGCAGCGAAACTATCTTTTCCTACAAAAACCTATCCGTCTTGGATTTTGAAAACAAATGCTGGGGACTTCAGTTAATCAGCCTTGTTCTATTGAAATCAGTGTGCCTCCACTGGAATAAATGTTCCCAACTATTTAATTCCAAAAGAAAGGAAGTGATGACTGACTTTTAATTGAACTGAATATTTTTACATATAATTGAGAAATAGATATCTATTAAAATTTTGGTTTAATTTTACATGTCTTTTCACAAATGCACTAGAAGGTGAAAAAAAGTGCAGTAAGTTTCAAACCGGAAAATGTTATCACATTTTACATTAGGTAAGATTAAAATGACATTTATGTTACTATATATGGTTCATATAAAGGTATGAAAAGGAAATAAAACATTCAGAAAAAGCTTTTGCAACCAAATACCAGTTTTCCTGCAGTTCTCAGTTAGAAAGAAAAGGCAAATGCACAAAACAAAACATATACAATAGGAAAATTATTGGTACTATCCTAAAAAATTTGTATTTTCTTATTTTAAGTATGTTACATTAGCAATTAAATAGTTGGAAAATATTATTGTTTTTTCCATTGGGAACTGTCAGTGAAAAACTATTTTTTTTCCCCCCTTGAATTTAGAAAATGAGCTGTAATTGTCTTGAATTCACAAATTGTTTCAGTTAATCTGAATATACAGGTTGATAAAACATGTTTTGACTGATAAATGAGACACAGCTTTACTTAGAAAATAAATCTCATTAAGGCCTATAGGAGCTTCAGCTGCTAAATCATTTGTGCTCTTCTGAATCTTGTATCATGTCAGGCTAATAATGTATTCTCATTTTGATTATTTGCAGAAGATAAGATTTTCTTTGCACTATTAACCACTTACTCTCAGGGACTCTGTGATGTGCCGGACTCCACACTGGCTTTCTCTGGCTTTCAGGTAAAGAAGAAATGCCACTTACCAGATTATATGCAATACAATTATTTGAAGCCAGAGGGCAAGTTGTTCACAGTGGAAAAATCCAGAGGGGCTGGTTTGATTTCTTGTTCACTTGGCTGCTTTATTCTTTCCTTGTATTCAGCTGTGGCAAGTGTACCTGCCCAATGGTAATAGGGCTTCTTAACTGGTGAAGTGTAGCAACTACTGATGGCTTTTGTTCTCAGGACTTCAGGGTAGTTGAGACCTTTGGCCAATGGCAGACACTGTTGACCACAGATCACATTCAGCCTGGGTATAAATGGAGTCCCTGAGGGGAGTAATTTTTAGATCATTTCCCTTGAATCAGCATGTTGCAGTTGAGGACTCTCCCCTTGGGTCAGCACGCTGCCCAAGAAAACTCCTTGAGGTTACTTGGGTTGGAACACTGCCCAGAGATGTTCCTTGAGGTTGAGAGTCCTCGTTGTTAGGTGAGTGATTAAGTATTTTGTGTTGTCATTAAACCCCAGGAAAGGGTAGAGTGTTTTGGGTCTTTGTTAAACCCTAGAAAATGGTGCTTTGTTCTGTGTTTTGAGCTGTAGTTAAACCCTAAAGGAGTGGTGCTTCGGTCTGTGTTTCATGTTGTCATTAAACCCTAAGAAGTTGTTCTCTCAGAGACATTTAAATCTGTAATTGAATAGTTGTGGAAATATAGTTGTGTTGATAATAAATTTTTAATTTTCTGTGGTTGTTTATTTGAGAACCTCCGTAACATCAGTAGAGGATTTGCTCTACAGAGCCTTTTCTCTGTCTGAATAGATTGTTACTTCTTGCTTTTAAGTTGTTTAATGACAGTTAAAATTGTCTGTTCTGTCTGAATGCTATATGAAGGTGAGTTCTCCCAAAAAACATCATATATAAGATGCATATGCATTATTCAAGTGTGTACATATCTAAGAGACTGTAGTTGACTGTGCTTGTCTCGACATTGCTGCTGCACCACTACCACTGCCTCAACACCCTGTCACCGTGGAGAATTACACTCTGAAGGAGACGAATTATCCCCAAAGAAACCACCATTTCCACCTGAAGCTAGAACAACAACATCCTTTGCAGTGCCAACCAAGTTGCACTTGCGCGCGAGGCCAGGTGGAGAGAAAATCAGTGCAAGGGAGATGTGTGGAGGCTGAAAACACCACAGGTTGACACAGACACCCCCCTCCCAGTGCGATCACCGTGATCACCTGGGCATGCACGCATGGAGGAAGACGGGGGTGGCATGTATGACAATGTGCTCCATGGAAATTGGCAGACGCTTCAAAGAAATCATGGGGACTGGAACAATAAAAGGACTGCACACTCCTCTCTAGGGGGAATTTGACAGCGTCTCTCTGTGGAGCTTGAAGCTTGGAGCAAAGAATTGTGAACTTTTTTCTCAGACACCATCACCTGCACCAAGACCAAGACAACAGGACGTTGCTGGATTCATGGTGGTAGTATCTGATCTTGCTGCATTTCTTCTGTTGGCTTGCTTAGTTATTCTGACTTTCTTCTTCTCTCTGTTCTATTGCTATTATCCCTTGTTACGGGAATAAAGTTTCAGTGGTTTTACAGCATCTGACATTGTTTGTGTCTTAACCTCACTCTTGGGATCATATCGAAAACCCCACTGGCATTGGATTGGGACAATATATTCTACAGCTATATGTATCTTTAAACAAGTTACTACTTCGCTTAATTTTCCACTCAAACAGTCAGGGGATTTGAGTTTCAGGGAGTCTTAAAGCTTATATAGAGGAACTTAAACTTAACCTGAACTGAACTAAATTTACATCTCTGTATCAGGGAAAGGCATCCATTCTGCTTTCAGGTGCTATGCCGTAACTCCACTGTGGTGGATTAGCCTTGACAATCAACCAGATGCCCACCCAGATATTCATTCACTCCCACTCCTCAGTGGAATGGGGGGGGGAGAATAGAATAAGAAAGCTTGAGGGTTGAGATAAATGCAGGGAGACTAATTGCCACTTACCATCACAAGCAAATCAGACTCTACTTGAGGAAAATGGACTTAATTTATTGACAAATAGAATGTATCTGGAGAAGGAGAAACCTCAGCTTCTTCTCACAAAGGCCACCCTTGCAAACCAACTCCCATAACTTGAACATGGACAACCGACACACCAACTTAAACAGAAACAGGCAAAAATATCGGAGAGGGCACAGACTGTTATATTATTCAAAGTCACCAGAAGGCACCATTACTGTTAATCTGACAGTCTGTTGAACTGTATGAACAGGCTCTTAGATCTGGAATAAATGTCTGTTTGTTGTGTAATTCTTTTTTTGCAGGCAATGAATATCACCAGAAAAGTCTGTTTTTTTCCAAATCTCTCTTTGACAGAATCATTTCTTAGATGCAAAGATGATGCCTGCAGGTTATTACACATGCAAAACAAATAAAATTATTGCATGTTGTCAAATCATGGCAACACGAACGAATCTGAAAATGTAAAAGTAGACTAACAAAAATGGATAAGTGATCAAAACTATGGGATTTGCTGAAGTTCAAGCACTTAGGAAAACTGGAAATAAGAACTCTCCACATCCTGAAGGTATTCAATCAGCTTTCCAAGGTGTTCAATTAAATGGGGAGGAAGATAAACACCCTCAGTGTCAGATAAAGGGTATTTGACATATAACTCTCTGTTACGAGTAGAAGAGGGATGAGGGGCTCCCCAGGTCTGGTTAACATTACCCAAAAATCTAAACATTTTTAAAAAATATGAAGCCCTGATGATACCAAATAATGGAAGTGCCCCTGACCAAGAGTTAAGCTATAGATGAGATACTTGTTAATTTTTCCAGCAAAATCTCTTTAATTACTGTTTTTCCAAATTAAAGTTTCTGTACCCATGGATCTACTGATGAAAATCCCTGTGTTTATGCTTCAGTGATGTAAACTGAAAATTGTTACCACAGCAGCATGTTTTTAGCCTGTGCAGGTTCGTGCTTTTCCAGCCAACATTCAAGAAGTTTGCAATAAAAAAAAAAGACAGAGATTTTTCCCAGAATTTATCATGGATGAGGCTTTTCATTTTGGGGATAAGGCATTTGGAAGAGAGAGTTTAGCCATATGAACGCAATCTGTGTCCCCTCATAAATTCCTTGGCTCATGTTAGTTCCAAATATTTTCACCATTAATGGGCAAGGACACCAAAACAAGAGCCAATACTAAGCAGAAAGGGTTGTGGGGAAGAATTTTACCCATTTCTCACCTTAGCCTTATGCTTAAGCACATAACTGACACACCTGAATAATCTTGTATGTTTATATACGATACTGTAATTCCATCAAGAGTTAAACAATTCAAAATTTATAGTAACCTGAAGTAAGCAATTAAGGGTAAGCTCACCATGATGATTGTAACCACTCTATAACATTAGAGAATTACTGTGTGAAAATTGGTTAGTGATCTTATCCATACTATAACAACTTCAGATTTTTTTACAATGATAGGTAATTGTTCTGGTTTTGACCTGTGGTAGAATAATTCCTACTCTTGAAAATTGTAGTTGTCACATGACTAGTGATTTTAGGCAGACAAAGATAATTCTAACTTTTAATTATAGTGGAGACTGAAAACTTCTTTCTACCAAATACACCAAAATCAGAACTGTCATTTGAGTCATTACAGGAAGGGGAACAGAATATCGGTGATAATCCAGATCCCAAGATTATATCCTCCCCCAGAAAGAGTGTCTTAAAAAGTTGATGAACTACTTCTGTTTGCCCAGAACTGATTCACACTTCAAATTGTTATTTGAAATTGTTATTTATTAATTGTTATTCACACTTCAAACTGTTAGTTTTACATCTTATGTGTGTATCTCCTACCCTTTGAGGGAAGTAAAAATAATAATAAGGCATTGAGTTGTATAGAAGGCATGTGTGTGCAGAGACTTTCTGAAGATGTAACTTTCTGTTCAAGACAGACAGGCAAAGGTTTTTGTGTAGTAGCTCTCAACCCTCAATGCTTAGCTGAAACCAGGTCACTAAAAGCTGTATCATTTGTTTGTGGCATACTGCAATTTGCCTCTGTAAGAGGACTCCTATTTTGAGGAACTGTAATCTGAGCATACCAACAAATCAACAAAATTGGAGTATTAAAGCAAATCTAAATATTCATAAGAATGCTTGAGAAAATGATGTGAGACTGAATAGTAGAAAATGAAAGGATGGACTGTGAAGAGGCAAACACTGTGTCAGAGGGGAAGGAACATCTTAGAATGTGTGGGAGAGCAGGTACAAGGAAGTAAGGGAGCAAGAGTAAGGTTGAAAGTAAGAGGCAAGGTTGGACCCTGGGAATGGGATTTGGGTATGGATGACAGATTGAGTGAAAACAGATTTTGATAGGGCTTTCTGGACCACATTATTTTCTCTGCTCACAGTGCTTGGATCTAGAGTAATACTGCTCTTTAGAGTATCTGAATTACTGCATCTACTGTCCCAGTGATATAAAATATTTTTGAAATAAGACTAAACTTTTCTCCATATACTCATATAAGCCAGCAGCTTAAATCTTATAAAGTAAGAGCTTCCAAAAAATACCTTTCTAGGTGACATAAGAAAAGCAAAGAAATAAATGTTTTCATGTTTACATCTTATTCCTAGCATAATATGTCTCACAAGAAGTCATCTCAAACACTTGGCTCTCCTGCACTCCAGGGGAGCCACTCCGTGCATTAGATGCTGATGCTGAGCCTGATCTGTTGCCCACAGTGATGGACTTCATCTAGAGTCAAAGCAAGACTAGAGCTGCTACTCCTTAAAGTTTAAGTACCTGAGATAGGATATTTTATGGTGGTTCAGGGAGCTGTAGAGGGCCAGGAGGTCTCCCCTCAGCCTCCTCTTCTCCAGACTAAACCCCCCCAGTTCCCCCAGCTGCTCCCCAGCAGACCTGTGCTCCAGACCCTGCCCCAGCTCCGTTGCCCTTCTCTGGACACGCTCGAGTCACTCAATGGCATTTTTGGGGTGAGGGGCCCAACAATGAACCCCCTCAGCGAGGGGCAGCCTCCCCAGTGCCGAGCCGAGGGCTCAGATCCCTTCCCTGTCCCTGCTGGCCACGCCAGTGCTGACACAAGCCAGGATGCCATTGGCCTCCTTGGCCCCCTGGGCACACTGCTGGCTCCTGTTCAGCCGGCTGTCAATCACCCCCCAGGTTCCTTTCTGACTGGCAAAAGTTAAAGCTATTCTCCTTGCCAGGACAGCTTCCTTCTCGCTGCATCAATCAGCCACCCTCTCTCTCACATAAACTATCATGTTACATAAACTAGTGTGATGGAGAGCAGGTTCATGAGAAATCTGAGAAGTGGAGACAGCAACAACATGAAGGAGACAAGAGGCAGCAAGGAGAAGGATATGATCAGTCTGGGCTGGATCAAACAAAGCCTTACATCCCGCCTGTGCAGACATGAAAGAAGTTGGACGTTTTCCATGCAGAAAACTACATTTCATAACAGAGAATCCACTCAACCAGCTAAATCAAGTACTATATGAATGCAACAAACTGGCTGTCAAACACCGTGGAAAATAAAACTTTGTTAAAGCATTCTAATATGACAAGAGATTAATGACATGAAAAAGAGGGGATGGTGAGGAAGGAAGCTCTCCTTGCAGCAAAGAGTGGAGAAAGATTCTTACTAATTTTTTTTCTTTTTCTGAAACAATGACCTTGCATAGCCTCATACATGGTTTGTGAATAGCTACACATTCCAGATTGTATTTGAAAATACAATCATAAGCTCCAGTGCTATAACAAAAGGTGTTTAATAAGAACCTTATGGAGTAAATCAGGGTATGAATTTATGATGCAGTTGTTGTTATAGCAACTACACGTTTATGCAGTGTTTCCATTTAACAAACATGGGATAAAATATCCCTCTTTCAAGAGAAGGAGGAGACAATTACAAGACATTTTAGAGATGAACTGTGCATTTATATTTTCAGAGTTTAGATGTGACCTAATGTGTTGAAGTTTTACATCTGTGTTTCCTCGTCATAATTTGAAGAAGTTCCCTGACTAAAATTGTACAGAAATGGGAGAAGTACTTGCAAGTTACATGGTATGTCCTTCGTAGGTCTGATAGCATCAGGATGTCTATTATTACTTCCTGATTACTCCTACAAATAGTTTCTCTCCCCATGAAGAAGTAAAAGAGACCAATAATGAAAGGAAAAAGTAGTGACCTCAAGTTGTTCACAGAATGGTTACTTCCCAGTTAAGCATTTGCATAACTTGGGAAAAATACTCAGATATCAGAATATTCCACTGGACAACACAACCTTTGTGATTATCATGCTATTTACCATTAAATGTACCTATACACAAACATAAACATGAAGAGTCCATATGAAATTGATGGTAAGAAAAGATATAGCAAATATGAATCAAAAAGATATTTAGAAAACATGTTCAGTACCAAGAAAAATATTAACCCTCATTACAGAACCATCCTGATTCAATGATGATGGGAAATAGAATTCAAACACATGAAACAAATATAATAAACCCAATGAAAATACAAAAGAAATATTAATTTATTCATCATCAGCACTACCTAGGATAAAATGCTTGTATAATGTGAGGCTGATTGCCAGCTCCATAATCTAAGTGAAATAAGTACTTTTAAACTCTGCATACTAAGATAAATTGCAATCAGAAATATTTGAGTAACTGAAATAAATAAAATAATAAAGATATATTTTATTTTTTTAAAATAAATATCCACTTTTAATGAAACTTTAAATTCTGGGAAAACCTAGAGTTCTGAAAGAGTGCTATGTGGTATTAATACTCATAAAGGATGAGCTGAATAGTCCTAGTAATTATCGGCCAGTTACCCAGACATCAAACTCAGACAATATAATGGAAAAGTCAATACAATTTCCCATTAATAGAGAATCAGAAAGAAGAGACTTTTAATTCATGACAGTCAATGTGGGTGTATGGAAAATAGGCTTTGTCAAATAGTTTAGATTTCATTATTTGATAAGATTACAAATTTTGTTGATAAAGGTAGCTCTGTATATGTAATACATGTAGACTTTGGTGTGGCATTTGACTCAGATCAGATGAGGAGGAACCATATTAAACATGGTTAGAAATATCTATATGTCCCATGTTAAATGGGTTGCGAATTTGCTAATCAAAACCATTTAAGTTTTTGTTAATGGAAAATCATCACTGGATGACCAATATTCAATATACTTATTTCATGTTCCTTGCTTGAAAATTGAATAGTTGCAGAAAAAAACCAAACCTCCTAGTAAAGGTGAACTGGCACGTAAGGGAGACCTCATCGCTCTCTACAGCTACCTGAAAGGAGGTTGTAGAGAGATGGGTGTCAGTCTCTAGTCCCAAGTAACAAGCAATAAGACAAGAGAAAATGGCTCAGGTTGCACCAGGAGAGGTTTAGATTGGATATTAGGAAAAAAAATATTCACTGAGTTGTCAAGCATTGGAACAGGCTGGCCAAGGAAGTGGTTGAGTGTAGATGTGGCGATTAGGGACATAGTTTAGTGATGGACTTGATAGTGTTGAGTTTATGGTTGGACTCGATGGTCTGAAAGCTCTTGTTGAACCTAAATGATTCTATGAATCTACGATAAAGACCAGACTAGTTAACAGAGTGATCAGAGTTGGTTCATTAGTGAGGTGAAATCGAGTTAGATACCACTAAGAGGAGTCTAATCTTAACTTCTGCCTCTAGCTTCACCTGAAACCTTGTAGTAAAAAGTTTACCTGCTAACAGTAATGATGTGAAATAATAAACAGATACCTGATAATTATACATTGTCCATGTGTGGCTGTACCGAAACAGGTAATGGAATATTGAGTGGAGATCTGTGCTTATACCTTACAGAGGAAGTTATAAACTGGTGATGAATTTTGGGATCACCCAAATATGCCCTACACTGAAAACATAAGGGTTTAGATGACCTACTCTATCAAAACAAGATTGATAAAGATGACATCAAGAATCTGTAAGCATGTCAAAAGAGCATAGTGCGTAACAGGAGAGTCTTTTGTTTTGTCAGAGCCATAGCAAGAAACAGTGACTAGAAGACAAAAGTCGGTAATTTAACTTTAAAAATTGTGACTAATTTCCATCCTGAAGAATAACGATGATCAATGATCATCAGCGATCCGTCATGAAGGATAATGTGATTGACACAGAATGAATAGGTCAGAGATATACAGAAAGTGAGATGAAACAATCCATAGTTAAACATTGAGGGATTTGGCTTGATTTGAACTAGAATTTGTCATAGCATTCCACTGTTTGAACATCAAAGAAATAGCATGCTATAAGGAGCTCATCATACATCTTAAAATCAGCGTGCCTCTTGCGACTGCATTTTATTTGTAATACTGACTGTGTTCTGAACCATATAGCAAGAAATTGCACTTCCTGTTGTACTGTACATATGGCTCTTTGTCTCTAGTTAAACCATATCCGTTAATCCCCTTGTAAGATTTATCTAATAGGACATAAAAGGGAAAATGTAATTTAATGTTACAGAGATTTTTTTTTTAACCGTGATTTAGTATTAATGATGGCAGTTTATGAACCATGTTTAATTAAGAGAATGTGGGAGATAAAAATCACCCTTGTATTTAGCTTTACTTAAGATTATAGCCTCTAAAGCTCAGAAGAGTTTATGAATAAACTTTCTTCTGGTCTCTAGTAAGGGCTGTATTTAACTAACATTGAGGTAGATTCTATAGAGCCTATCAGCAGATTAAAACTGATCTTCAGATACCTTAAAAGTGGTTTGGCTTAACATATATATATTTTTTTATTTATTTATTGAAGGAATTACAGCAAATTACATCAAATCTGGTCCATTTGCTTCTGTGTGGGGTTTGGAGAACAGGTAACGTTTATTGACCTGTACCACACACTGCACACAAAGATGTTGCTCAGGTCATAGGAATAACAAGGTCCCTTATATCCTTGAGAGGAAATGCTAAAAACACGTTTGCAGGATTGAAATTCCTACTGCTCAAGTAGCGTTGGAGTGCTTGTTTCCC
The DNA here is from genome assembly GCF_003259725.1 of Athene cunicularia. NCBI lineage: Eukaryota > Metazoa > Chordata > Aves > Strigiformes > Strigidae > Athene > Athene cunicularia. Next base: position 31,166,090 of record NW_020799142.1, read on the forward strand.
AAGAGTTGCATTTGGAAGCTGGTCTCACAGAGAAAATTCTTCAAATACTGCATTTTATAACTGCGTGACACATGTCTGTAGAATTACATCACTGCAAGATCACAATACAGAAACCCACTTCCAAAAAAAAAAAAAAAAAAAAAAAAAAAAGCTATTATTTCTTCATCTTTTACCTACCTGGTTAACCAGAACGGAATCATCATCATGAGAGGCATTTTGTGTATGTGTATCACAACCTTGTATTCCCTCTTTTTTTGATTTTATGTCACTGCTACTGTACACAGTTTCTTAACTCTGTAATAATTTTGGTGGCATTAAGCTATACATATATATGGGAAGGGTACTCATCTTTTATCACAGTCCTGTACTGCTGTTTGTTTGCTCCCAACAAATGTCACAGCCTCTCTGATTCTGAACAATTCTGTTTCAAATACAGGTTCACTGTAAGGAATACAAACACTCATGATGTACAGCAAGATGTCTGTTTAATGATATCAGCTACCTGGGCTGCTCTTTTCCCCAGACTCCCATTTGTTCCTGAGCTCCAGACAGTCTGTATCATCGTGTACCTCTATTTGCAGCTGGGTATATACGTATTTCCATACAGCTATTTAAAGGCTCTTCTCTGTCACCTTCCCTCCAGATCTCATTTTAAGCATGATATAGAATTTAAATAGAGAATGAACTATCCGGAATACTTCAAAATGAATCATTTGAGACAGACACAGTAGTGAAAATTAGAATGTAACTTACAGAGTGAGACTATTGCTGTTTCACTCCAAAATAAGTAACAGAAATTTCACTGCACAGACATTGTCTATATTTTTAATTCCTTATTTTGAATCACTCGTTATATATTCAAATATATACATACATGGGTATATATTCATACAAAGAGTAACATTTGTAGGATTATACAATTTAGTGTGCTGCTGGTAGTTTACTGAAAAATTGGTACAACTTGGGATTCACATAAGTCTACCAACACCATCACCATGTACCTTCTGTTTCAGACTGTTGAATAAAGAGGAGCTGTTGCCCTGGCATGTAACAATTCTTAATTTATTAAGAATTCAGTTAATTTGTTGACAGGCCTTGGACAATTCATTTGAAGGCTCTGTTTCTGCTAGCCTTGTGACAGAATTGATGTGACTGATACTTCCGTGCACAACGGAGGTGTTGTGGTCTTACCTTTATGCTTTGAGGGCCTAATATGAAAAGAATGAGGTATGATTAAAAATCTGAGGGGAAAAAATACCCACAAAGAAGTAAAAGGAATACTGCAGTACACAGGTTAAAACACAGAAATGTTATGTGATCTAATAACAATAGAGGGTTTACATATTGTTTTATTTATTTAAATTCAGTTACTGAATATTGATTTTTTTTTTTTTTTTTAATATTGATTTTTAAGCAACTGAGATTTCTCTCTCCATCTCTACTGCCTGCTATGTTATCCCTATAGAGGGATTAATAAGAAATTTCTTTGGTGTGGTATTTACTGGTCCAAAAGTAATCTGGGAGACAATATACCTCCTGGAAATAAAGCTTGTATATATACTAAAAAATGCAGGTGATTTGCAGTGTCTTGTAATTGATTTCCTCCTGCTTACTTTGCAATACACATGGTACCATGGAAGTTTTCCTCCAGCAAGGCATACCCAAGAGCTCCACCTGCAAGACAACATCAATCTGCCCTATCAGACCGAGGATCCCACAGCTCAATGGTGCTGAAAGGTGAACTCTAGTCAATACTCGAGGAGAATAACCACCCTGTAATGGCGTAGCTCTTGGTACCAATCTTATGAATTTTGGTGGAGGTCTTTCCAGTGAATGGTCTGAATGCTGGGTGGTTGAGAGGTGAATGTTTGTTGGCTCAACACCAGAAACACTAGTGTTTACTGACAGCCCTGAGAAATCTCCATGCTCTGTTGGGTCCAGGGCTGGATTTAGCCATATCTAATAAGTGAGAATATCATACAACAGACTGTACTATTTTCTCCTTCAACAAAAATTGTTCTCTCTTTCATTTTCAAATATATATACATACCGGAAAGTTATCAGCTCTTCAAATCTGGTATCTTTTTGACAGAAAAACAGAGAAATGAGAGGAACAAGTTGAAGTCACAGATCAAAATTTCACAATGATATATAAACACAGATAAAAAGGAGTTTCTTGAAACTTTACCTCCCAATTCAGTCACTAACCTAGTTGTCACTAGCCTATGTTTGTTTCCAGAAATACATTTTCTTAAGTAAAAAGAAAATAATCAACAGAGAGATTCTTAGGACTGGATTAAAAAAAAAGGTTTCTAACCTTGGCATCTATGTCATTTGTTGAGAGAGGTCTGTTTCTCGTTACCAGATTCATCCTTACCTGGATAACCTCATCGGGGAAAACTGAAACAGAAATCTAAACAAATGAGAAAGTTGGTATAACTTGTAACATCTTTTAGGTTGTCAGCCTAACTTTAGCTAACTGAAGGTTGTATATTCTGACTCAGATACTCACCAATACCGTGGGATATTGAAAATAAACTTTGATATGTGTCACATCCTTTTTACCTTTTCCAGTGTTGGCTGTGCTCTGCTTAAGAGTTTGTAAAGACTTAAATATCACTTCTGAGTTTAGCTTGGTATGATATTTGTATTCTTAGACAAAGATGCTAATTTAAGATGGTGAGTGAAGAATTAGCTGAAAATAGGTTATGACATTTCTGATGATGTACTTTCTGTTTTCTGTTCTTACCTATTTTACATTTTTCTACCATGGGTGCTTTATAAATACGTCTCCCTTTATATAGCTAAATGTCTACTCATTTTTTATTATTGGTCTTTGAAATAATCTTTATACCTTTTCTGAGGTGTGTTTATAACTGAAGATAAGATCAAGAGAGGGAGTCACTACTATTACACTGATTTAGACAGTACTCTTGGTGGATTAGAACAAATACAAATCAGTACAGAGCTGATGAATAAATCTGAACCAAGTTCAGCAAATATATGCAGTTTCCCATGTTTTTTAACTTTGACCCTTTTTTTTAAAAAAAAAGATACTAGAAACTGAGTGCCCAGGACTGTTCTCATAGCTGCAAAATCCAAAGTAATTCAGTCTGCTGTGGTCCCTGTAAAGCAGTGGTGGGGAGGTTGCTCCAGTGCTGAAGTATTCCTTCCAGAGACAACAGTGAGAAGCAGAGACACATCCCTGTGGGAAGCCAGTATTGGCTTCGCCTCTTCCTTTGGCTGAGCTCTTCTCAGGATTAAACAGAAAGCTTCTCATTTCCAGTACTGTCAATCCGAACCCGCTCATGAGTGTTACACTCTCTTCCCTGTAATAAAAATATCACAGTAGTTACAAAATATTAAATTGAAACATTTTCTGACATTGTGCTGAACTTCAAAATCACCTTGAGGGCTTCACACTCTATATCTCTACTTCAGATATTGCATTTATTAGTTAACTCATATATAGGGTCAGTTTGTAATACACCTTTTGACAGAACTGGGTCGTTATTTGGAAGTTGTTCGCCTGCTAGTAAACTTGGTGGTCTTGTATGAAAAGAAGGTTCTTTGGAAATAGGGGGGGCGAGGAGCATTGATGGTGCTAGGAGGTAACTAAAAATCCCTGGTCCTCTGAAAAGCTCTGGGTGATTCGCTTGAGATAATTTGGCAGATCACTAATATTAAGAGCTAGACATAAATCAGATTGTTAAAAGACCTCATATCACCACAGCAGGAATATTGGAGCCTGTAACTCATACTTTCACAAATGTGTAAAAATTGCTCCATTTACACAGGAAATTTGCACCAATGTAGTCTGGGTTTGATTATAAACAAATATAGCTATATTGATCCAAACTTTTCTGTTCATTTTGCCAGAACAAGTTTTTTAATTGTTTCTATATTTGAATCAGAAAGAAATTAACAAACTAAATCACTTCCAAATCAAATTGCAGGACTGAACACAGGTTGATGCCAATTTAGTTGTAGTAATATAAAAATTAACTTAAGCAACTTGATTTTTTCATGCTGTTTCATATTCCCCTGATCTACTGAGGTTATATCATCTCCTTTCCTCTTTTATATATAAAGTAAATTTCTTAAAAATAATATTTAAAAAAAAAAAAAATAATGTTTCCATTCTTAATCTTACTCCACTGATTGATTAAATAAAAAATTAACAGAACTTTTAATATAAAATGATATTTTTAATAACTACTTCATTGAAACTTTTTATTTACTTTGCAAATACAAAATCATTTCATATTTCCTAATGGATAAATTATAGTTACTCTATTGTACACTTGCCTTTGTCAAAAATATATTTGGCAGTTCAGTTTCCAAAGTGTATCGCTAAGAGATAACTGCATTAAGAACCAAACTTGCTTTTCTACATATTTATTTTGGTGTTTAGTCATACATCCAGGCTTTCTAAATGGAGAGAAATGCTTCTCCTAGATCAAACCTGGTGCTTACCTAATTCATTAACATCTCTGAAGGTGACCCGTGTGAGTTGGTTGCAATTCTAAATGCAGTTCTCTACTGTACCACTTTATACTTGATAGTATTTTGAAATGCTTTGGGTTCATCTCCAGTGGAACTAAGTGGTAGGGAACTTCATAAAGAGATGAGAAACACAGCTTTAAAATTACTGACATATCATTTTTGAACCTTTGAAGATCAGCATCTTTGAAAAGCTCTTGGTTTTGCTTAATGGAATGAAGTCAGATCTCCAGTGTAGTGTGTATTACCAACCTTCTTAACATTTTATATCACAGTTGCTTTCTCTCTGAAGTCCTAATGACTTGCAGATATTAATTTTCTGTATAGATTTTGGAATTTAACATGATATTTTGCCTACAGATGTACCATCTGTTTACATGATGATTGTATATATATTTCAACATTTTTTTCCACCTCATTCCTTGTGTTGCCTAAGATTTTATGTGGGTTTTTTTGTTTTTGTTTTTGTTTTTGTTTTTTTCTTTTTTTAATGTATATTCTGGTTTAAATTGGTGATTTAATGAACTATGTAATGTGAGGACCAGGATTTTTGTGAGTGGTATCTTTTTTTCAGTTGTCTTCCTAAGTAGTTGATACATAAGCCAGTAAGCAAATTGTTCTTACCAATTTGTGTTATCTTGTCCAGTTGTCTGTGTTTGCATTAATTACTATATCAGCAATATTATTGTCTTTGAATTTTGTCCTTAATGATTTCATAGGAACCTGATTTTGTGGAGAAGAGAAAATTCAAGACTCCTTTGCCTTAAATGTTTAGTCATTAGTGTATTTCAGTGATCTAACCACTAACAGAGAGAATCAGTTTGCCTGTAAACTCATTATTTCACCTTAAAGGGATGTCTGATTCTCTTAAGATCAGACTTTCTGATAACAATTGCATAAGTTTCTTTGGTACATACATAAGAAAATGAAAATCACATTAGTATTTTGTGAGCTGTCAGTTCTGTCAGTTAAGTTGTACTTTTGGGTCATTTTGCATCCATAGACAAAAAGGGTGACCACGAGTCAGCAATGCAGATTGTTCAAGTATTCATTTTATCACTTAATGTATACTGAGGAGTTTCACTGGATCATGCTTTGTTATTTTTAGTGTGTCTGTCTAAGCAGACATGGAAATGTCTTAAACAGTTGCTGCATGTGTGTCTGAAGAGTACAGCAGTTACTGACTCCAGAGTTTTGTAATTAATACTGACAGAGTTTTAGTGCCTGATTTGCTTTAAATTTCAGTAGATTGACAGAAGCATCTCATACAGAGCACATTTGGATTGTGAGAATTTGGCCTGTCAACATCCGTTTCCAGTCAAGGTGATTTAATATATGCTAATTCCCAACTGTCTACATGTTCAACAAAGATGATTCAGCAGGCAACTTTGACTATGCTAGTAAATAAAATGAATCAGGATTGTTCTTTCTCCTGCAACCAAGGTACATGCCTGTCTTCCATCCATATATCGACTTAGACACTCTTACCTGCTTCCTGCAACACTGAGTGCTCTGGTCCAGGCTGAGTGGTTCCAGTAATATAGAGGAAGCTGACCTAGCCATCTTCCAAAGATAATGTTCCTTAAACAGTCAGCATTTGAGATCAAAATCAATGGTTTTCTCCTGATTGCCTTCAAGGACCCAGTATCCATGAGAGACAGAAAAGATAAGCATTCTGGAGCTGCAACCAGCATGTGCAGGAACCTGCAAATACCTGAAAAGAAGTTACACAGACAACCGAGCCAAGCTCTTCTGTTTAGGGGCAGGTGGTAAAATAACATCAACTGACAGCTAAGTGTGGCTTAGTATGTTCAGGTTGGACATGAGGAAAATCATCGTCACTGGTGGTGATTAGTACAGCACTGAAATGCATTTCCCAGAGAACTTGTTGAATTCCCATCCTTGATGGTTCTTAAGACTCAGATAGACAAAGCCACCGTTGGCCTTGTCTAGTGTTGATGACAGACTTGCTTCAAGTGGGAAGCTGGGATCCCATCAAGGGGGATCCTGTCAAATTGACCTTTCTGTGTTTCAGTGACAATATTAGAAATCATAGAATCATAGAATGGTTTGAGATGAAAGGGGCCTTAAAGATCATCTAGTCCACCCCCCTGCCATGGGCAGGGACACCTTCCACCGGCCCGGGTTGCCCAAAGCCCCGTCCAACCTGGCCTTGAACCCTTCCAGGGAGGGGGCAGCCACAGCTGCTCTGGGCAACCTGTGTCAGGGCCTCATCACCCTCACAGGGAAGAATTTTTCCTTATATCTAATCTAAATCTACTCTCTTTCACCTTAAAGCCATTACCCCTTTTCCTATCCCTACACTCCTTGCTAGAGTCCCTCCCCACCTTTCCTGTAGCCCCTTTCAGTACAGGAAGGCCACTCTAAGGTCTCCCCGGAGCCTTGTCTTCTTCAGGCTGAACAATTCCAACTCTCTCAGCCTGTCCTCACAAGGGGGTGCTCCAGCCCCCCAGTCATCTTTCTGACCTCCTCTGGACCCACTCGAGCAGGTCTGTGTCCTTCTGAAGTTGGTGCCCCCAGAGCTGGACGCAGCACTGCAGGGGGCTCTCACCAGAGTGAAGAAGGGGAGGAGAATACGCTCCTGCGAACTGCTGGTCACACTTCTTTCAGTGCGCCTCGGGGCATGGTTGGCTTTATGGGGTGTGAGCACACATTCATGGCTCATATTCAGCTTTCCTCCCAAGTCCTTCTTCGCAGGGCTGCTCCTAATCCACTCATTGCCCAGCCTGTATTTGTGTTTGGGATTGCCTCAACCTATGGGCAGGACCTTGCACTTGGCCTTGTTGATCTTAATGAGGTTTGCACGGGCCACCTCTCCAGCCTGTCCAGGTCCCTCTGGATGGCATCCCTTCCCTACAGCATGTCAACTGCACCACATAGGATGCATTCAATTCCACTGTCCATGTCTCAAACAAAGATGTTAAACAGCTCCGATCCCAACATGACCCCTGAGGAACGCCACTCATCAATGCTCTCCACTTGGACATTGAGCCATTGAACACAACTCTGACCATCCAGCCAATTCCTTATTCCCTGAGTGGTCCATCCATCAAATCCCTGTCTCTCCAATATAGAGACGAGGATGTCACGTGAGATAGTGTCAAATGCTTTGCACAAGTCCAGATAGATGATGTTAATTGTTCTTCCCTTACCCACCAATGTTGTAACACTGTTGTAAAAGGCCACGAAATGTGTCAGGCATGATTTGTCCTTAGTCAAGCTGTGTTGGCTGTCACCAATCAACTTCTTATTTTCCTTGTGCCCTAGCAGAGTTTCCAGGAGGACCTGCTCCATGATTTGGCTGGTCTTTGAGGTGAGACTCACTGTCCTGTATTTCCCCAGTCTTCCTTTTTTCCCTTTTTAAAATAGGGGTTATATTTCCCCTTTTCCAGTCAGTGGGAACTTAACTGGACTGCCATGTGTCCTCAAATATGATGGATCATGTTTCAGCCACTTCATCTGTCTGTTTCCTCAAAACCCTCAGATACAACACATTATGTCCCATGGACTTGTGCACCTTCAGGTTCTTTAGATGGTTTTAAACTTGATCTTCTTCTATAGTGGGTAGTTCTTCATTCTCTCAGTCCCTGTCTGTGCCTTCTGCAACTTGGATGGTGCAGCTGAAGCCCTTGCTGGTGAAGACTGAGGCACATATTCCCTTACAGAGTTCAAAAGTGACAATGAATCTCTAGAAGAAGGACTAATAGTCAGGAATTTAACCTATGTCATCACTAAAATCTTCGTCTTGGATCAAAGTTCAGGCTTGACTGCTGTTGGCATATGTTCTGTTTTCCTAGAAAGGCTGTGAATGTTTGCCTTACCCTTCACTGCAGCATTTTGTGTTTGGATAGATCTCTTTGGAAGGTTAAAAGTTTTCCTTTTTCCTGAGAACAGCTGAGGCTTGGCAGAGAGAAATTCTCCATATTGAGATCACTTTCTATAATCTGTGGGCAAAAGATCATGTGAGATCAGCACCTGCAGAAAAATTCTTGTTCATTGTAAATCTGAACATCATTGCAAGTCAATGAACTGAGAGTAAGGTGACAGGAAGAAATCTGTCCATCAAGAGAGACGTTAGGGATTTTATAATTTTTTTTAAATGTTGCTTTACACAGTATATTTTAAGTTTGTCTTGCTGATCTGTCACACTAGAACTTAGCTCTAGATATTCAGAAAAATTTTGGCATGCTCATCTTAAGAGGGCAGACCCACCAGATCCAGTTACTTCCATCATGTAATTAAAGGTATTTCTTTATCTATAGGTAATATTTGTTTTTTCCTGAAGTTCATCCTACAGACAGATAGACTGCTGAAGTCTATTAGTAGTACCAAAGGGGGAGAGAGAACACAGATGTTCTCATGCTGAATACCACTGTGATTAGAAAGTGAGGACAATCCATAGGGGTTTTTCTGTTAAGCAAATGGCATGCCAGTCCAAAAACTAAGTGGTAATAACTTTTAGACTCACTGGGAAAGATTACAGCTGAACATGAGGTAGGATAGCAAATACGAATAACAGGAAAATAATAATAATATTTTCTAAAAGACAGACTTCAATGCACATTGTAGATAAGATTATGGAGAGGCTGATAAAATGGGCAAAATGCAAGGTGATAATTTTTTAAAGAATAGTAAAGATGTACACAGAAATTATTGTGAAATTGAGGACTAACCCAGAAAAATAAGGCTACATTTGGCTCATTGATAATCTTAAACATAAGAATAAACAAACTATGTAGAAAATAAAAACTAGGTCAAGACAAATATGGAAGTATTTCATAACTATGTGGAGATAAACGCAAATAAAGCACAAACAAGCAAAGACCACGATAGGAAAATAAATTTCTTTATTATTGAGCTAAAAAGAGTATATCAAGAAGTCTCTGCCAGAGAGGGAAGGAATAGACAGCCACGATGCATAATGCCATTTCTGAATAAAGCTCCTCTGGAAAAGTCTTTCAGTCATTTTATTAAATGATAGAAAGCTGTTACATTTCATAAGAGCATCAATGGAATAATATCCAAGGGACAGAAAAAGTTAGGCTACTCAATCAAAACAAATGTATCTAAGCCGGTATGTAAGAAATCTTTCTGTCAGTAAGTTTGAGAATATCTGGAAATACAAATGCTGGTTTTATTATTTATTTAAGAAATTTATATATATATATATATATACATATATATGAAAAAATGGGTGAGCTGGGCATTGTGAGTCAGTCACCGTAATTTCAATTCTGAGAAAAATGATGGAACACATAACTGGTGACATGTAAAAACATAAAGGAATAAGGAGATGATCAGCATCCATCATGAATTCGTGGAAAACAGTCAAATCAAAGCAATGTACTTTGGTTCTGAGAATTTCTTCAGGACTCCCTTGGGTCCAAAAAGCCTAAATACTTGATGAATCTGAGAGAGTTTGCATAACAAAAGTAATGACCATACTGAGCTAAACGTTAGCATGTCAGAAAAGAATACAAACTGATACGAAAACCAGGATGTTGTTCAATAGAGAGTGGTGCGAAGAAGACACTACATGCAGTAAACAGTTGGATCATGACTGACTTAAGAAAGAAGTTCTATAGAAAATGCTCTAGAGTTTAGAGTATCCCTAATGGAGCTAAGTAGCATCAGACTTACATTACAGCAAGGATGAGTCTGCTTCAATATTTACAACAAAATTCGAGAGATCATGAAGAATTGAAATGGCTTGCACAACTTGGTCATGGTTCCTCCAGCATCAGAGGTCTTTGAGAACAAATTAGACAAACATCCATCAGAAATGACATAGAAATAGCTGATCTTTCCTTAGGGAAGGGAATACTTCGGAGACATCTATGATGCCAATCAATTCTGTACTTCAAGAACTGATACATGCATGTATATCTGATTGTGTTGACTGCTACTCCTGATGGACCCCAAGCAGACATGTCCTGAGACTTCATTCTTTCAGATCAAGGGCTGAAAAATGCAGAATTAGACCCAGGTTCTAGAGAAAACTTAAGATTGTTTGTTTTGTTTGGTGGTGGGTTTTTTTTTTGTTTTTTTTTTTTTCTGTCAGATGACACTCACAAGAGACTTCTACATGCCTAAAAAAAATATGTATAACTAGCCACAGTTAAATAGCCTACTATAAACTATTTACAAAATTGGACATAGACAAATAGCACTGATAAGATGGTAATAGTGCTTTTGCCCATATAAAATAGGTGTGGATAAGAGCTCTATTTCGTAAATCAGGAGGCCAAGTCCATTTTTCTATAAGTAGAGAATGTGAATGAACTATAACTGCTATTCCACTCAATACGAGAGATGGTTCTGTAACAATATGCAACAAAATGTTTCACCAGTCATTCCATTGTCCATCTCTGGTGTCATCATAAACTGCAGGAGCAAACGCTGAATTGGTTCTCTTATATATCAGAAACCTTGATAGCGAATTACCATTTCAGCTTACATGGCTCTAACGGGTCTGTTGATATGATGACAATAATAATAACAGTAATAATAAGAATAACGCTTTGCAATTCTGTAATTGCACTCTGATTATACCAACATGATTTATAAACACTAATTACATGAGCCTTTCAAATCTCTTGTAACAAATGCAACAGGCCCAGATACAGCAATTACGATCATACTTCTCCTTCAGCAATAATTTCCTTAAGACTTGTACATAATCTATAACACAGAAAATACAGGAATATGAGCATTTGGGCAAAAGCTAGTGTGCTGAAGATATAGATATTATTTTTATTCTTATTAAGCTACTTCTTTTTCTTACATGTCATTGTGTCACCACACAATGAACACTTTAAATTTTTCTTTCCTCATTTGCAAAACAGAAGTTAGTTTGCAAATTGTGAACTTTGCAACTCATTCATAATCAAAGTAGTTTATTAAATATTAATTTATTGGAAAAAGCTTAGTATCTTTACTTTTCTCTTCACTTTGTGTTCCCTGTTTTATGTAACCTGTATGTTACTGTTTCTCTCACTTGACAGTTTGATTTCTATATCACAATATGTGTAAAGTAGCCATTATGCAAATAGTAAAGCTGAAATTTACTTCATAGAGGCATTTTATTTCAAAGTATAGTGTACTTTTTCCCACAATTACTCAAATATAAAAAATTAATAAAAATAATTCTGAAAACTGTAGTTGAATATACATGGGTACTATGAGTTAATTTTTTGCTTTAAATCTGAAACATCAACCTATAATCTCCTCCAGGGCTGTACTGCTTCATGATATACATCATCCTTTTAATTTCCTTCAGTGCAGTCTTATTCTTCTATGGAAACATTTTCTCCCTCCCTGCTGCTCTTTACCGCTACTTTGCCTTTTTGGAGTTAGACCTTTAGATTTGGCAGAGATAAGACACATCACTTCAAAGTGAAAATTTTACAGCTCAATGCTGCTTTTTTTATATTTTTAATATTATTCTTTTATCTTCAAGGAAATTGTATCTGATGTAATCCAGGATGTCTGAATTAGCATCAGAGCAGAGCTCTTTGTGATATCTTGGACCAATGAGCAAAGTCTGTGGTAAGACAATGTGTATCACAGCCCTTCACCTTCTGCCTTTCATGGGAAAGCAGAATCTGCTTGTCTACAGTCACGGACCCAATTCTACATTCCTCTTGTACCATCAATGATAACTGAAGTAGAAAGTGGTATTATAGGAAATTTTGCAAAACATTAAATTCAGTTGATATAGTCTATCTTTTTTTTTTTTTTTTTTTTTTTCCCCCTGTGGTTTTACACCACTGCAGTGTAAATTTCTGCAGAATTTGATTTAGTGAATTAAAATCAAGGATTTATTAAAATTGTATTTTCTTCATCCAAAACATGAATAACACAAATTTTTCTCTCTTTAATTTAAACAAAGAAATGTTAGCAGATGTATTTTACTTTACCTGTAGTTCATTTAACTTTTTTATATTCGATAGTTATAAAAAAAAATCTTCATCTAACTATAAACTTCCCCTAACTATAGACTAAGTGTATTTCTAGTACTTATATATAGCTTAAAGTAAAAATATACGTACACACACACACACAAAGAGAGAAAAGTCCTTTTCTTATTTACAAACTTACCTCTGTTTTATTTCTGATCTGTTTAAACCAATCCCATGGGTAAACACTAACACAAAATGTATTTAGCTTTATAAAGACTTCTAATCCCAACAGCTGTATCAGGTATTATTACTTGTTTCATGTATGTCTTTATATAGTCTGTATTGCTGCAGAAATATTGCTAATAAATATTGTTTTGATACAAAGTAGAATTGAGAGATATACCACATACACTTTTGTAAAACAAGAGATTTAAACTGTGTGAGAAATAGGCTCCAGTGACAAAAAAAAAAAAAGTAGTATTTCCGTATTGTGATAAAACCTATATACTTTCCTAGTAGACAATGTGTTCGATTACCTTAGGGCTTTGAAGACAAACAATTCACATTTTGTAAAGTCTTGCATCCTGGCTCACCAGAATTCACCAAAACCCTTTCAACCTTAGTGTTAATATGGACAATTCATAGACATTTAAAGTTGGATACTGAATGGTAGTTACTAGTGTAATTTGGAGGTCTTAGGCGGACGTATATCTGCCTTGAATAGACATAAAAGCATGTGGTATTTCAAGTGATTCTGATACCCATTATGTTTTGTTTGCTGAGTCCATTTAAACAAAGGCAGATTGTGACAAACTAAAGATTATTTGAACTTGTTGAGAATGGAGGAATAAGCTCCTAGCTGAGGATTTTTGAAGTTTTGTTGACAATTATAGAAAAGTCTTACTGCAGAAACAAATGTTATAGCAAAGGAAACAAAGGCTCAGCCTGATGGCTCTATAACAGTGGGTGAGGAAAACTGCAAATGACAGATTGTTTATCTGAAGATGATGAAAATAAAATACAGCCAGGGAGCAATAGTCAAGAATTTGACAACATGTGTGCGAGTTACTCAAGGGTTTTCTTTCAAAATAACAAAACCAAACAATTTATCAAAGCATCAGATAAAAGGATTTCAATAGAAAAAAAAAAAAAAAAGCATTTTAAAATTACAAAAATAGTGAATACTGCTTTTGTAAGGAGACATCAGTGTCTGTGGAAAGTATGAAGGTAGAACCTGTGGTGGATTGAGTATTTATCATTATTTTTTGATACCAGAGAATTAGAAAAAAGATCTTTTTCTTCCAGAAAATTGAGCTTCTGAGAGTGACAGCTGAAGGAGAAGTTAAATCACAATAATTCTGTGTCCATCTCCCAGTTTAATGTGTCACAGATGGACCAGTACAGCAGGACTAAATCCTTGCTGCTACCACACATTGCTCTACCCATGGAGTGCCTGTGGTTTTGGAGGCAACAACAGAAATTAATCCAAACGTCTTTCTCTATGCCTGAAGAGCAGAACTACTTCATAGTTTGCAGGAAAGAGAGCGCTTTAAAACTGGTCTTGTTCTCAAACTGTCACATTAGGCTACTGCTGCTACAGACATCTGAGTGCTCACCAACGTCTGCAGTCAAAATGTGAGCACTGGAGGACATGCAAACATTTCTGGAGAAATTAGGTGGCAGAAGGGTGGGTGCATGTAATGAAAACAGAAAGGAAACCCTTACAAGCCACTCTTGTATAGAGGCTTCTTGCCCATGTACCTGCCTCCTTGGGTTTTGTGTCTTACCACTTGGAACCAAAAAAACAGTATCATAGGGAAAGGATCAACAAAACTATTGAAGACTGTACCACCCTGTGCTACTAGAAGACATTTGTGTTGGCTTTACAAATTGGTCCAGTATCAAACATTCTTGAAATGCATCTTATTATGGGTATTACAGCCACTACTACAAGAGCTGGTACTTCTGCTAATCTTACTGGTTTTTAAGAATACACAAGTTTCTTTTATTTCTTAACACACAGATATATAACTCTCTACAAGTCACTGCTGCTGTAAGAAGTCACATGTTCGCAAATAACCATGGGACAGTATAAGCCTGTCAGATCTTTAGACTGATGAGTGTTCCCTTTTTATATTAGCAGTGTGCTTAGCAGTCTGTAACAGGATGCCTTCTGAGTGTTCCCGCCATGCAGAATTAATAATAAAGAATAACAATTAATACACAACTTTTGGGCCTGAAACCAGTATCCTCTAAAGCTGATAAAACAGGTTACCTTCAATTTACATAGGTAGAGTGGCGATCTTGTTGCAGGGAGCATAGCTAAATAACCGTGAATAGAAATGCTTTACAATGGACAAATAACATGAGCCTGATCATAATCCACGGCCCTCCCTGGCAAACCTCTTTGGTGAATTCTACTGTTGTCTCTGTCTGATATTTTCTCACTGTCCTGAGTTTGTTTTAACCTTTTCTAAAAGCCTACTCCTGCTCCTCTGCAGTGGTCCCCTTTCAGTCTTTGAGCTCCAGTGAAGGTCTTACTCACCAAGAAAGAGAATAAATATGAAAAATGTCTGTGAGTGTAAGGGCAGAGTAAAATAATGTATCTTCTCAGAAATTGTTTATATACTTTCATTTTTGTTGGGCAAAAGCAATAGTTTCTAGTATTATATAGACTTCCCCCTCAGAAAATCTGAAACCCTACAGTTTTGCAGTATTTTATTCCAATTTCTATCTAACAGACTCTGGTGATTTAAGTGCGCATATATTTAAGCAGCAGAAAATCCCTTCTGCTTTTCATAACGCAGTGAATTAAAGATTTTGCTCCAACCTTTTAAGTGTTGTGCTGTCCCTTCTTTATTTGCCATAGGAAGAGAATGAAGAAGGAATTTGCTTGTGTTTCCTGCAGCATAATCCACAACTCTCCCTGTAGGACATCAAGCTAAATCCCGCACCCTGTGAGTGTGTAATTATCATGCCCTCAGAAAAAGCAACACCTTTTTAGAGGAACACAAAAAGTTAGGATGATGTATAATATCTCTCCACCAGCTAATTTAAATTCTCTACTGCACTGCAGAGCTTTTTTGCTTTTTTTTTTTTTTTTAATATATAATCTTTCCAAACACCACTACTGTCCTATACTTAAATTTATCACATGTATTTCAGAGACCTCAAATTTATAGAATGAATTGGATGTTTATTTTGTGATCATCTCTCCCTCTTGTGGCTGATTTCATCAAGGAAAAGGACCGTTATTTACAATTAAATTGAAATCATGTAGCCCTGAGTATTATCTGTTTCCAACATCAGGATGTTGGTAGGTATTCAAGTTTGTTATTAATTGTTAAGGACATAATTTGATCCATCCACCTAATGGTGGACATTTACACTTACATAATGCAGAAATATTATCCTCTTATTAGACCTTATCCACCTTAACTCTCACCTGTTAAATGACTCTGTAGGTTATGCTGTTAAATGACTGTGTGTAAATTAAATGGGTTTTTTAAGAAAGCTTTCAAAAGTAAGAATTCTTTCTTATATTTGTATGGAAATTGTCAAATTAATACTAGTTTCTAGAGAAAAAAAAAAGTGTATTAGTATCATTGTATGGTAAATCTTCTTATAACAGAAAGCTGTATAGAACCACATACCACTTCATTGTTTAAAGGAGCTGCAAGGATTATGGATTTCTCCCAACAAGCAAAACGTATTTTCAAAAAGCTATTTCTTTAGGCTGTTCCCCTCACATATTTGACATCCTTTTTTTAAAGACTGAGTTATATTGCTTTTCTGTCAGTTTAATTTGTTGTTTGGGCTTTCACATAGCATTCTGAAAAATAAAACATGCAGGAAAGAAAAGAGCTGCTCTTTTAGGAAAAAAAAAAAAATCAAACAAAAAATGATAGTATAATCATAAAACTGAACGAGGAGGGGACTCTGGATAAAATTAAGCATGAGGTGTGTTTGGGGGTAGATTGGGGCTCTGTGAAAAAAGCCGGATCTGCACCAATAATTTTCATTTGGTCTATGCGTAGGCTAAGGACCTGTTGTTTACAAGGGTTTACAGAAAGGTGGTGGCAAAGCGATAAAGTTTCTGATGACTTGGACTGGATCCTCTTTCTGGACTCTGACCAACAGTGGATTCCCGTTGGTCCAGTGCAAATGGACACTGTTCAGGACACTGGGAGCCAAACATGGCCAGCAGCAATGACCTCTGCATCCCTTCTTCATCCACTGTAGCCTATAGAGAGCAGAGCATCTGGCTACCAGACGATGAAGAGACTTCCGAGCATTTTTTAAATTGTCCAGGGTGTCTAAGACATTCACCTAGAACTGAGATGTCTAACACAGAACTATTTATCTCCCGAAGGTATTGCAGATATTTGCTGGGTTGTTTTATTCTCAAGGCACACTGGAAGTCTATACGGGGACTGCTGAAACAAGCTCCAGGGGATGAAATTAACCTTCTATTAAAACACACCTATGTGTGTATTAACAATATCTCCATTAATTGAGTGGGATCTAAGATTGTTTCAAGAAGATGACTATCGTAATCTCCTAATCTAGCACTGGATCCTACCCTGATATATCTTAAACATGACAGTTTAATGATCAGTTTAAATTTGCAAAAGCTATGGACATGTATGGCATTCTAAGAGCTTTGAAGAGGGTAGACTACCAGTCCTCTTGAAAAGGAAGCTCAAAGGGCAAAAAAGTATCTTCTGCAAAGTCTGATCTAAAAATATTTTTAGAAATATTTTTTCAGAAAAGTCTTAAAAGAAATCAGGATTTCCCATGAAATCATTCTAGTTACAGTGATAAATACTGGGAAATAAACATTCCTGATAATACCATTAGCATCCTTTTCACAGTTTTCAACTTTTTCACTTGAGAGTTGTTGCCTGACATAGCTTGTTCGTCTGCTTAGGTCATCTGTTCCTTACCATGGCAACTGGGAAATTACTGTACATCAGTGGTCTGAAAATGCATTTATTGTCCTTGCTGTGTTCTCTGAGGTGAGAAAATGAGGGTTGTCTTACATCATGGAAACAGCAAGGTCTGAAGCCAACCTTATTTTTGTGTGAGTAGAAGTTTCTCAATCATACTTCATCATCATTCAAAATAGCATTCGTGTCCCTTCCCTCATAGTCTCCTTCTTGCACCTAGTTTCATCACTTCTAAAAGACATTAGCCTGAGCCAGAGGAAAAGCTTTTCCTTGAGCTGCTAGCCTGCTTTGCTGCGAGATTAAAAGATTAAAATCTTGAACTTTTTTTTTTTTTTTTTTTTTTTTTTTTTTTTTTTTTATCTGTATTAATGTAGGGGAAGGAATTTTGGTCTCAGGGTCTGTGATTTTATTTCTACAAGGAATAGAATAAGCCCTGTAGAGATTACAGCATATGTGTTTGCTTGGCCAGATCAACCCATGGTGGTATACAGTAAGTGTTTGCAGTTGTTTAGTTAAGAAGATCTCAGCTAACTGAAATAAATTGCTTACTTGGAATTGCTCAAGTGGCTTGACACCCACATTTATCTGCCGTGATGCTATAGCTCAGAGACTGGAGGAGATTTAAAGGCTGCAGAGAATTGAGTTAATTTTATGGACCTTGTTTTGATTTAGAGAGCCAATACAAATATTATTGTACCTTCTTTATGCTTACCATAAGCTCTTTTAAAAATGTATGAAAGCAAAGCTCCATTCTGCCATAACGAGACATAACACACTCTGGCTATATAAAAATGATACATTGAAATACTTTCTTCAGAAAATAGCTTCTGAAAAATGTAGACTTTAGGACGATTGCTATCATGTACTTCTCATAAAAGTTCCAATTAAACATTAAATTACTTTTTTTTTCTTTTTTATTTGAAGTGAACAGAACACTCAAACTTTGTTTTTTACTTTTGAGATTTTCTAGCTGCTGGGATAAGCCTATTTTATTAGAGTTTATTTTACAATGAGCTTTTTATCAGATCTGCGGATAGCTTGTAAACCCTAGGGGTTCAAATACAAGTGGACAAATCTCTTCAGGGTTTGCTTGAAACCTGTTAAAATCTTACTATTATTTTCCTGTTAGACTCAGGTCAGAACTAATTTTGAGAAGACCTTTTAAACCTCTGATACTGTAACACCCCAGGTAAGAAGTGGAGTGGAAGTGGAGGAAATATGGTAATCCGGGCTCAAGGAGACAAACTGCAAAAACTATTCTTTGAGCAAGGCAAGAAAAAAACATCTCCACAAAACATATTTTCAGTAACATTTCCCGTAATATTTTCTGTTTCTTTAACAATATTTTTTAGTATTTTGAACATATTTCTTTAAAATCTTATTATCAACATTTATGTCATGTCACAGGCAGAACAGAAGGTGACAAGAATCTTTTGATTACTTTTGGCCTAATACATTTGGCAGGTTGATGCTGCAGATAATCACTACATAACTCATTCTTGTTTTGGGAATAGGATTGATAACTGGACAAATTCTGACTCGGTGTCCTACCAAGTCTCATGTAACATAGTCCACATGTCCCTGCTATGCCTCCCAAATAACACAGTAAAGGTCAGCTGAATTAGTTCTCAACTTACAGAACTAGCCTTGAGCTCAGCATCAGAGCCAGTGGCATCTGGTCAGTACGAAATTGGTATAAACCAGGGCATTTTGGGTTCATTCATGTCCTTAGAATGCTGCTGCCATCCAAAGACACAAGCTGGTATTGCTGTACTGCTGTATGCACAGGAATCTGCTGGCAGTATTTTTAGAAAGAAATAGAAAGGCAGGTAGGTAACCGTTCCTCAAGCTTTACTTTTTCTGCTAAGGCTCTAAAATTATAATAATTTATCTTTTTTAAAAACAAACAAACAAACAAACAAAACAAAACAAAACAAAACAAAAAAAACCACAACGACTTTCATGAGAAATAACTGGCTTCAAAATTATGAAATACATCATTCCCCCTATTTCATGAAAACATATATTTTCTGTGATGTGAACATCAGACTGTGCTGAAGAATAGTCTTTGTTCCTTGCCATTTCTTTCCTTGCCATTCCCATTTCTTCCTGCAAAGGATCTCACTAATTCTTCATGTCAAACACCTCAGCAAATTCTTCTTTTTTTGGAGTACTTAAACGGCAATCAGATATTTTTCTAAAACAATCAGCTGTAGATCAGCAGATTAGATAGGGCCTAATTAACACTTGTTACCTTTTCTGGGATGATCATTCCCGTTAAGATATAAACTCTTAAACTTCACTAAGGAGAAATCAAGAGACAAAGTTATACTGCTGTAGTTATAGCAACGTTTACTTTAGCATACGCTTATTGGGGAAGGATGAGTCATTATCCAAACTGAGAAAAAAAATCCTATAAACGTGGATATCTTCTGTAATCTACTTTATTTATTAATTTAGTAAGTAACTCTTGTCAATCTGCTTCTCATGAACAGGGAAGAGCTTGTGGGGGAAGTAAAGGTGTTAGACCATCTAGGGTGCAGTGATCATGAGATGATCGAATATTCAATCTCTGGAGTAACAAAGAGAGGGGTTAGTAAAACTGCCACCTTAGACTTCCACAGGGCTAACTTCCACCCCTTCAAAAGACTGATTAACAGAATCCCTTGTGAGGCCGCCCTGAAGGGTACGGGAGCCCAGGAAGGCTGGACATACTTCAGGAGAGCAGTCTGAGAGGCGCAGGAGCAGGCTGTGCCCGTGGGCCGGGAAACAAGCAGGGGGGAAGGAGACCGGCCTGGCTAAACAGGGACCTTGGGCTGGATCTCACGAACAAAAGGAGAATCTATTGCCCTGGGAGGAGGGGCCAGGTCTCTCATGAAGACTATAAAGATGTAGGGGAGTTATGCGGGGAGAACATTAGCAGAGCCAAAGCACAGCTAGAGCTCGACTTGGCCACAGCTGTTAAGGGTAACAAAAACCATTTCTGTAAAGTCGTTAACAGCAAATGGAGGGTTGGGGAAAATCTCCCTCCCTTACTGGATGCAGAGGGAAACATGGTAACTAAGGGTGAGGAAAGGCTGAGGTGCTCAGCGCCTACTTTTCCTCAGCCTTTAGCAGTGGAAGTGGCTGTTCCCTGGACACCCAGCCTCAGGAGCTGGGAGATGGGCAGGGGGAGCAGGCTGAGGGCAGCACAGTTGGAGAGGAGGTGGTCAGAGACCTGCTGCACCACTGGGATGCTCACACGTCTGTGGGAGCGGGTGGGTTACACCCAAGGGTGCTGAGGGAGTTGGCAGATGTGCTCGCCAAGCCGCTGTCCACGATTTACCTGAAATCATGGCTGACTGGGGAGGTGCCATTGGGCTGGAGGGTGGCAAATGTGACACCCATCCACAGGAGAGGCAGAAAGGAGGATCCAGGAAACTACAGACCTGTCAGTCTGCCCTGGGTGCCAGGGAAGGTCATGGAGCAGGTCAGCTCGGGTGCCAGTAAAAGTCAAATAATGGACAACCAGGGGATCAGGCCCAGTCAGCATGGGGTTATGAAAGGCAGGTCCTGACGGACAGACCTGATCTCCTTCTACGACAGGGCGACCTGCTTATGGGATGAGGGAAAGGCTGAGGGTGTTGTCTACCTTGACTTTATCAAGACCTTTGACACCGTTTCCCACAACATTCTCCCTGTCTCTTATAC
>NW_020799142.1:31187203-31193908 GCF_003259725.1 Athene cunicularia
CATTGAATGACTCGAGCGTGTCCAGAGAAGGGCAACGGAGCTGGGGCAGGGTCTGGAGCACAGTGCGGCTGGGGAGCGGCTGGGGGAACTGGGGGGGTTCAGTCTGGAGAAGAGGAGGCTGAGGGGAGACCTCATCGCCCTCTACAGCTCCCTGACAGGAGTGTGCAGAGAGCTGGGGATGAGTCTCTTTAACCATGTAATAAGTGATAGGACAAGAGGGCATGGCCTCAAATTGCACCAGGGAAGCTTTAGAGTAGGTATTAGGAAGCATTTCTTTCCAAAAGGTGTTTTTGGGCGTTGGAATGGGCTGCCCAGGGAGGTGGTTGAGTCCCCATCCCTTGAGGTATTTGAGTCGGGTCGACACAGCACTGAGGGATATAGTGTGGTTGGGAACTGTCAGTGTTGGGTCAGTGGTTGGACTGGATGATCTTCAAGGTCTTTTCCAACCTAGACAATTCTGTGATTCTTTCATTCTCTAATGCATTAGAATACAAGTCTTCTAAGCAATTAAAATCCCTTTTTTTTTTTCATACTTCCAGCACTTATTAATGCATAACCATAGGTATACTATTATTACAACTTCATTTTACATTTCACTGTTGACCAAAACAGGTCTTACAAACAGTCTAGCATTAAATTTTACAAAACATGGCATGCCTTTATTTTTGTTTTTAAGTTGAATGAACACAATCTGCACTACAGTTAATTTTATACCTCACCATATCTACATTACAGCTTGATTACTGCAAAGAAATTTCCTAGACCTAAATTTACCCTGCTTTTCTGCAAAGCCCAGCCATTTCATTGAGGTCTCCAAAGCTGTTTAGAAGTGGTTTATCTTTCTGTCAGAAGGATTACATGAATTTCTTTGCCTTTGTTAAGTCCTTCATAACAGTGTCTCTCATATTAACTTCTAGCCTGTTCTGACATATTAAGAGAAATTCCTTCATTATCCCACCTAGTGGCTACTGAATGCTTCAACCTGTTTGTGATTTTCATCTATGTGTTTGTTCTTCTGTGAAATTATGCAGGTTATTACTATTTGGAAATAATTAATCCTACTTCTACTCTTTGGTAGGGAGTTCCACAGGTTAATTGTGCTTTTACACAATTATGCTTCAGTAGTTGTGGAATACTGATTGTAATTTGTAATTTCTGTAATTTGGTTTATGTTATCACCTCTCTTTCTATATTAACCTTTTTGTCACCACCTCCACTTTTCCGTGGCTTAAAATTCACTCTTGTGTATGATCTGACAATACCTAAATGTGGGAACTTTTCCAGCACTGAATAGTCAACTCCAGTGTGGTCTGCTGCTTTTCAATCCTCACTCATCACCACTAAAACTGGTACTAAACACAAGCACAGACACCTCCTCTTTTTCTTTATATTCAGTCTCATAATCATACCATTTCATCTTATTTTTCACCTTAATGATGCCACTAGCTTACATGATTTTTACTGTTGGTTCAGGGTTTGTAATTTACCACAACCTAGTTGGCATTTATTTTTGTTATCAGACTAGGAATAAAACTTTCCCTCCACAGAGTTCCAATGCTGGGAAGCAAATGGGACTGTATGTTCATCTGGTCTGAGATATAGTTTGAGGCCATTTGGAGCAGAAAGAAATAAATTGTTTTTCTTGGATAATTGCTGGATACTTGGCAGTTATAAAGATTCCTCTGGTTAATTTACACACAAATCTAAAACTGCCATAAAACTTAAATCCGTGAAGGAAGGCATAAACTGTTGGTGACATACCTTGGAAGTCTGTATGGAGAGAGGTGGTGAGAGTGATGCTGGATGCTGGTATGTACTGAATAATAACGAAAATGAGACTGTGACAGTAAAAGTGTGTGCTTCTGAATCACCTGAGCATCCTGAACTAATTTAAGGACACCGTCCTGATCAAAATCCTCCTATGAAGGGATACCGTAGGGGTTTTTTGCTTCTGGACACTTCATCCAGGAATTTGGTCCTCCTACTTTGCAGGGAATTAAATTACCTCACTCTTGTCACTCTTTATGAGTCCTGTAGCAAAACCAGGAGGAAGCAGTTCCATTTTCAAATAATGAATGAGAACCATTAACGGTTGCAGCTTCCATGCCTCCTAGGGATTTAGTCACACATCTCCCATCAGCATCAAGATTGAAATGTCTTGTATCCTCTTTGAAAATATGCCTCAAAGACTTTTACCGCAAAGGCAAAACACAAAGACAGCAAAGAAATTCAGAGTGAAAGTGGAAACTCCCTTCCTCATGTGTAATGCTGGAGTCTTCAAAACGCAGCTAATCTAGCACATCATAAAATGTAATAAGCAGAAATGACAGATGATTTTAAAATAAAGAAGACAACAGATGAACTTGCCATTTACAGTGTGCTGCTTAGAGATATATACTCTGACATTAAAACAAAACCCCCTCAGATCCAGAGTGCCACAGCCTCGCTGATATCAGCAGTGCCCCAGCGATGAAGCTTGCCAGGAACGTGCTCCGTGACTCTCGAGCAAGTACTGGGGCAGCACAGGGAGCACAAATTAGAGGCATCAGAACAGATGCACAGCTGAGGGAGAAAACTGTACTTAAATGAGATTGACTGAACAGTTGTAGCTTAAAGATGGGAGCTGAATTTACCTCCCCACAGGTCCTTTTTCTTCATCTCGTCAAAATTTTTATTCTCCCTAAGTGACTCTATGTGAATCCTAGCTAGGCAGCCAGCTCCACAGTAGGTTTTTACTAGACGGAATGTATCACTGACTTAGACATGAGCTGTCAGGAGAAGAGAAAAAGTGCTGGGGACACTCAGGTCCTTCTCTTCCACTGTTTCTACCATGCTGTCTTTGGCAAGTCACCCGTGTTACTATTTTATCTAATCTAAAATATATTTATCAACCTAAAGTGGTCACTAAGATACATCAAGGGAGAAAGAAAATTGTTGGACCTTGCCTATCTTTGATATTTGTGTCTAGGTGAGACAGTCCTGCAAACTATTCTGTACTTTAGATATGCCATATGCAAACTGCTCTGTGCATGTTTGTAGTCAGTGAGAAAACAACAATGTATGTATATGTTTAACTAGCTTGCTTTCAGATATGGTTTTGGGCAGGTAAAAATTTAGAATTAGAGTTTGAGAAAATAACCTATGTTGGGAGAAGGAGGCTATGTCTTTTTATTGTTTCCTTTTTTTAAGTCCAATTAATTTTGAATCTAGCTGTCTCCAACATAAACCTTGATGAGAAAGCTTGGAAAATTCTCTTATGTTCATAGCCTTCTTACATCTTATGACAGTCTGTGTTCTTTCTTTAATAAAAACCAAAATCAAGATTCAGCAGGCTATTATTTTTAATGGTGTTTACAAATATAGATTATTTTTTTTTTTTAGCCCTTCTGTGTGCATAAGAAACAGTGAAGAGCAGGACATAGAGGTATGGAAATTGTAAGGTAAATAAATGCAATTTAAGTTATTACACCTATGGTTTTCTCATGGTTTTCCAAAGTAATGTCAAGACTTTTTAAGGAATCTGACTGAATTTTTGATATTTCATGTTGGAGATGATCTAAACAAAAATCAAGTTTCCTGTTTTCCAGGGTGAAGAATAGTAACTTTGAATCAGTGGAATACAAAGTCCAAATTTTCTGCTGGGACAACAAAACAAATGTGTGTAGACATGATAAATTTTTGACATATTGGTCAAATTCTACCCCCAGCAAAAAGATTCTGCTTTAATTAGCTTTAGTTTAGATTCCTCATTTCATTTGTCTCCCCCTGTGAGCCCAGTGTGATGATCAAAAAGTCACGTGTTAATTCAGTTAATCATCTACTACGACAAACGAGAAGAGATTGTCAGGAGGACAGAGTCTTTGTTGATGATTATGCTTACACAAAGGGGTAGTTCAAAAGCTGGAAAACTAAGACGACATCAGTCAAAAAGCGAAACAGCATTTTCTTCATCTTAATGGAAAATAAAGCCAGAACTGTTTACAGGAGAATGAAGGAAATATTTCTAACACTCAGAGTCTTTGTTTTAACACTCCATATACTTTTTGCAAAAATGTTCTCTAGATCAGACTCACATCGCTGACCTTGGGTAACCCTGTGTGTGGGAAGTGGGACTAGATGGGCAGAAGAGGATGTCCCACTATACCAGATGATGAGTTCAGGACTACCTACACAGTGACTCCACTAAATGTCCTCACGTAAACATGACCATATACTCTAAACGTACATGTGTGGGTCTGTGCATACAGATGTAAAAAATATTTTTTCTATTTACAGGAACACATCAGGATGTGGTTTGACATACAGGTTTTATTACCTAGCCCTTGGTTAAGCACAACTTCAATTACTATTTTCAGTAATTCATACAACTTTTATAGGGGATGTTGTTAAGGGAGCTTAGATTTTATTTTTTTAATAGTAAATTAGTCTCTGATATATGTTGCACATGACATATCAGAGAATATGTGCATATAACACATTCCTTTAATATACATGACCAGTGGAAGCACAATATGTATTGAATATGGCAGTATCAATATATTATTTAGACAGAACATTTAAAAGCAAGATTTAGAAATATGATTGTATTTATTAATTTCTCTGGTGTGAGTTTGAGACACTTTGTATTCTGTAGACTGTAGCTCAGGTTTCCCTTTTATTTCTTTGCTCTTTTAACAGTTCCAAGGCTGAATGAAAATCAGTGATCCTCAGCAATGTGTGAGTCTATAAACACTTAGAAATTGTCAACTGAACACTCTTTTTTCATTTGTAGGGGTGGATACCATAACAATATTTACAAATGGAAAACACCAGAGGGTAGTATTTATTTATTTTCCAAGATATTTGGAAACAGTAGAGCACTCTGGCTGCTGAATCCAGAAGGATTTAAGTGAACACTTAAATTCCTCTCTCTCAAATGTAGTCTATTCCTGCACACTTCTATTGGTAAATTGGTATATAGGTGTGAGAAAGCTCAGGTTCAGATTGTACAAGCTATCAGGACAAGACTGAGAAGTGTAGTATTATTAAGGAAGTGAAAGATAAGCACTGAACTGGCAAGCTTTGCTTCTCTAGCAGCTCTGAATTATTAACACCACAAAACAGAAGGAAAGATATCTTGAGAGTCACTTTGTAGGTCTGAAATGAACAACTTAGGAAAGCTACTGTCTGATGTCTCTTTGTTATTAAATAGGCAGTTGAAAATAAATGAAAATGACTGAGAGCAACAAAGCAAAGGTGGTTGAAACAGCACAACTTCAGGCTTCTTTGCTTGAGCTGGAATGTGCTGTTACATTTAACTATAATAGAAATTTTCTCTAGCACTTAATCTGAGTACTGGGTTGGGTACTCATCTCTCTGTATTCTTAGAATTGTCCTCTGTCAAACAACAGACCTAAAAGTTTGTTATACAAGAGGATACACCAGTGATGTTTATTGTTGTAATAACACTAGGTTTTCAATTAAAGGGGTCTGGAGTTCAGCTTCTGAATTTAGTGTTAATTATTTTTTTCCCCTCATTTTCAGACTCACCTGCTAGATAATAAAGAAATCTAATTCATTTGCATTACTCTCCACTGATACTCTGTATAATCTCAATTTCAAGTACACGTGAATTGACTGTGAAAAATTGCTATCAATGAGCCAGATTTCTTCACTGGGTATGCATACAATGTGGAATATGGTAGGTTTTTTGCTACAACTATTTCTGTCAGTAAACAAGGACTAATTCTGTGAGGTGAGCTGAGCTGATAGCCTTTGGTTACAATTGCATAATTAAGCTTTATCAAAAAAGTTCTTACCTAATAGTTCATAACCTTTTATGTAATATTTATGTTCTTTATGTAACACTTACAATAACTAGTAACCCCAGCTTGAATAAAGCCTCTCCTCAGTAGGAAGCTGTGAGACACACTCAAATGTAACATACAGCTTGGAAATTTTAGTTAAAAGCCCTGATTAATTCCCACCTACTTTGATGCTAGACCATGTGACTTAGGCTAGGGATCTTCTCATAAACAGGGTCTCTATAGTTAGCAGAAGGAGGCAACTACATTCAAAGATAGCGATGCCAAACCCCAAAATGACAAAACAATGACCTTAACTTAACCTCAGTTAAATTCCTAAAACTAGGCAAGTGATTCCAAGCCAAAAACATAATATGAGCAGGAGCTGCCATTAACTGAAGGCAAAGAACTAAAGTCTTGTTAGACAAAGCAAGAGCAGTCAATAAATAGCGCTATACTTGCTCGGTCTCAAAGCAAACAAGCCTGGTCATGGTTGTAACCCAGATGCCTTTATATGAATGAGTGGAAAGAACAGTTCACAAGTGAAAGAGCCTAAACCTTGGCAATATTCAAAAAAATGGGGATATCTCCCAATGGAGCACAATCATTGATATTAAAAGAAGAAAAGCAACATCTGAGCTGGTGTGAGCTCTAGCATCTGATACCCAACTAAAATCCATTCCCATGGATTCTTGCATATTATGCTTCCCTGATGAATCTAATGAGAAAAAAAAAAAAAAATCTTAAATTGCAGGAATTTTTTTAAAGGCATGTATGTGAACAAAGTCCAGTTGTGAGCCAAAACCAAATGAAAGGCCAAAGTCAGAAGTTCCTGGAAACCACATAATTCTGCCCTCTATGAAAGTGCTGTTTCTTCATCTCTAGAACTTTTTTTTTCTTTTTTTTTTTTTTTTTTTCCGGC
>NW_020799142.1:31193958-31234046 GCF_003259725.1 Athene cunicularia
GCTGATTCCATTATGAGGGGAAAAAAAAAAAAAAAAAAAGGAAAACATGAGTTATGTTGGTTAGTGAGATTATAGTGGAAATGAGTGGAAGAAAATGTTCTACCTGGAGTTTATAATGCAAATAGTATTATTTAAGAAGTATATACCTTAAATTTCCCCCAGAATCCTGCCATTTATCTCATTTCATACTGTATATTCATCATGTAGGTCTTGATCCAAACCTTAGTAACGGCACTGGACCCTTCTACTGGTTGCAGTTGTTTATAGTTAAAACTCTATTTTGTCTGAAGTAAAAAAAGAACATTTGGACATTTTTCTTAGACCAAAGAGAAATAACAGAGAATTAAAAAATAATTCTTAAAATATATTATTGTGTGTAATGATGAAGATAAAATCAAATTTATTTTATACTGTAATAGCAAAAACCTGCGGTTTTGAAAGCCTTAAAACAAATACTCTAGGAATGCCTCTTCCAATATTTACTGTTTCAGAAGTTATTCTCAAGTGGCTATATGGTCATTATCAGAAAAATTCACCAGATTACTTAATGCATGTAAACTAATATATATACCACTGTATGCATATATAAAAGGCTCATATATGCATACATATATACTTATCTACATATAATATAAACCAAGGATTCACATATATAGACAAATACACACATACATATATATGTGTATATGTGTATGTGGGTATATGTGTATAGATGTATATTAATCTTAAAATTATCTATGTGTACATTTGTATGTATGAGCCATTAAAACTTAAGTCCATTGTGCTTAAAACTATGAAGGAAAATAAAAGATGTACCTGGCTGTCTTTAGGAAGCAAGCTTCCAAAGAGAGGAGAAACTTGAAGAAAAAAATTCTATCCTTAAATACCCATTCTTAAGTCATAGTGTACAAAACAAAAGATAATTGTGATAGGTGCAAGGGACATACTCTCAAAACTTTGTCTGGCTCATAACATAAAGCAAATTATGATACCTAGTTTTCCAGAAGGTTTTGGCTTTGTTGTCTTTGAAATTGCTTGGAGAAGAGAGCTGTTTCAGCCTCATGGGAGAGGGGAGTCCAGGTAAGTCACTGTCCTCAAAGTCTGTCAAGACGAGTCTGTCTTTTGCCTGTTCCGTAATGGGTGAATTATTCTGTATAGCAATTATAAAAGTGTTCTAGTGAATATAAGAATAATTAGTCATGATATGAGATGGGTTTTGATGACAGACTGTATGGACGTGGTCAAAAACAACTGAAAGAATTAGAACTTTTGGGGTTAAAATAGCATCTTCTGCTGTAGTTCTTTTTACTAGCTTTATAAATCAAAATTAAGCTTATGCTGGATTGAATATGACCAAAATAACAGGGAGCTAAATTCTGTATTCCATTATGGGAGATATCAAATTATCCTGATTTCTGTTTTTCTTGGACACCTGAAGAAAGGTTTTACAGAATTTAGGTTTGGACATAGGTGGTAAGTATAATTTTTTTCATTCGTAAATGAAAGCAGAATATGTTAAGACATAAAGGACAACAGGGCATCCTTGTAGACAGTAATGTTATTTTTTTTTTTCTCTAACATCTATCTTCTAAAATTTGTAAAAAAATAATATTAGACACCAGTGAAACTCATTCTGCAGAGTTCTCAAAAGACTTGCAAATTTGTGAATTTGCCCTGTCTCTAATGTGTGATTCAGTTATGGTGATTGTATTTTTTTAGATTTTCCAGCTAGAGTAGCAATAATGCTATTTAAATCACTAAGAGTTTGTGAATTGGCAGTGCCCCGAGGGATTTTTTTCCCAACAGTTAATGTTCTTTCCCTTATTTTTCTTTTCTATAAAGAATCAGAACAAACTGAAAGTGCCCGATTTTATGGGTGATTTCAAGATACTTTGGTTTTGTTATTGTTCTATTTATTGAATATTGATAACTTTTTAAGTCAAAACCAGGAAAACTGTCCTGGTTTGAGTGAGTGGTGAGGGTTTTTAGTAGGAGGAGAGGGGGCTGAATAGTGGCCCTCTGTGAGAAGCTTCTTGAAGCTCCCCCGGTTCCAAATCAGGCCCTCCTTTGCATCAAGGTTGGGCCAATTAGCTGCACCTCTGCAACAACATATTTAAGAAGGCTGAGTTGTAGGAGTTGTGTGGAGAACAACTGTGTGAACACTGAGGTCAGTGGAAGAAAGGAGGAGGAAGGGAGCAATGTGTGCTGGAGCAGAGACACCCCTGTATCCTGTGGTGAGACGGCAGGTCTACCCCCACCACCACCCGGGGGGGTCTGTGGGGAGCAGATACCAATTCGTGGCACGTGGGGGGCTCTATGCCCTGACAGATGACTGTATCCAAAGAAGGCCAGGATCCCATGGGAAGAAGGCAATCCTGTTGTAATTCAGCAATGGGAGGACTGAAACATGTGGGGTGACCCACACACCCGTGGGAGTGATGCATGTTGGAGATAGTTTGTGGAGGACTGTCTCCTGTGAGAGGGAAGCTATGCTGGAGCAGAGGAGGAATGCCAGAAGTTCCCCTCCACCAAGGAGGAAGAAGGGACAGGACTGACTGTACCCCTCCCCATTCCCTGCCCCTTGAGGTGCTGGGAAAAGGAGGTAGAGATATCAGGAGCAAAGCTGAGCTCAGGAAGAAGGGAGGGTTGGGGAAATTTGTATTCAGGATGGGACAATGCTTCTCACAGCCCTATCCTGTCTGTTAAGCATTGCTCTTGTTAGTGTTTGTATTAAATTTTATGTTCCTTTTTTCTTCCCTTAACAAATCTGTCTTTTGCCTGTTCTGTAATGGGTGAATCACCCCTTCCTGTCCTTATCTCAATTTCCTGGCCCTTTTGCTTTGTTTTCTCCTTCCCAGTGTTGAGGGAGGAGTGAGCACCTGTGTGGTGCTCAAACCAAAACAAAAGTCTAAACCAATAATTATTTTTTTTTCCTACCAAATCTGCAACTATTTTGTGCCTATAGAACAGCTTATGCATGCAGATATTGGTCATCCGTAGACAAGAACTTCTTCCTTGAAAAGATTAAAGTACTGAGATGAACAGAGTCCGTATCTGCCCAAAATGCCAACAAGAGATTTCCATGAACTTTTCTCAAAAGTTTTCTATCTTCACCAAGAATGTTAAATACTGTACTGAAGTGCTGACTTCTACCTGGACACAAAAGCACCCGAAAATCTCTATTCAAAACCAGAGAGAAATCCATAGAGAACTGAATACCAAGTAGTCACACCTTCCTGAATAACTTACACATGTGATTGAATTATAAGGACTGAACTTCTAGCCTCAAAACACAGCAAAAGGGAAATATTTATGGTGGGAACTTTAGCAGAGTAAAACAGGAGTGTATAAAAATAAAATAAAATAAATTTGCGAAAACAGATTTTGTGAGTTTTATACTGTAACACAGGGAGACTTATTTTGCACTCTCAAAGTGCCCCGTAGCACAGGTGGCCTCAATGTCACCAAAACTAAGATAAGCAAAAAGAAAGCCATGAACAGTCCATCCTGCAGAGATGAAAGTCAAGATATTATATTCTCATACATTTCTTTATATACTCCTTATTTTTCCTAGGGATCATACATATAAGGTGAGATAAAGCAATGGCAAATTACTGGCCCTTGTACTAAAGTGGGAAAGGAGATGAGTATCAGGCAAGAAAAAATTACAGTGTAGTTGGACAAAAGACTATATGGTCTGATAGTGATGAGCAACCACGCATATGTTGGTCTGCCCTGCCGTTTTCAGAGGTGTCTGCAAATTACATCAGTGACAGCAGGGCACTGTGCTGGGAGGGGGCTCTCACCAGAAAGCCTAAGAAGTAAATCAAGTATCAGCAGAAACTCATACAGCAGTTGCAAGCTACTGTATGTACCTGAGCAGATGCCCACCCCTTTAAGCACAGACATCTAATCTGAATAACCTCTAAAGGGCTGATCATTTTTTCCTCATTATGTGCTATGTACATACAGCATCAGTGAAAGGTAATTTGAGATCCATTTCTATGTGCCAGCCCAACAACTCTTCGATCACTCATTTCCTACTGTTTCCTCTCACAGTCTTCTACATGAAATACACCAAATAGTATGATTTGCAGAAGGCTAAACTAAAGAATCACAGGTGAACTGTGCTTTTTACACATACTTGCACATCATTTATTTAGTGACACAGCCCTTTAAAAAAAAAAAAAAAAAAAAAAAAAAAAAAAAAATCTTAATTGTATTTTTTGTAGTAGTACAGATAACACAGTCCAAATAGTCTGAAAGTTATAGGTATGTTTGTAACCATTATTTTTCTGAAAATAGCTAAGACACTAGCACCAAACCTGACATTTAAAAATAATTAGATCAAATGTTTAAGCTTATTTAAGGTAATGGTGCAGCATGAATCAGACTGTAAGTATATAAGTAGGAGTGTAAAAGCCTTCTTATCTTTGGTTACCATGCCAATGACATCTAGCTATCAGATGACGTCATTTGCTTTGTTTTATAAGCAGGAATGAGTCCCCCATCTGCAATCAGTGCTGTGAGAATTCAATCAGCAGACAGCATTGTGGTTTTTAGGAAAGCACTGCTGACTGAAATAATGGTGCCTGGTAGTACATCGCAGTTCTCCGTAAAAAGTGCTATAGAACGGTTGTTAACTTGGGCAAGTTCCAAAATCAGCAAGCCTCCTCCTGAAGATAAAGTTGCTCAGAAAAACAAGGACATTTTCAACATTGTCATGACTCCTGATCGCATTCCCAAATTTTTCATCCCTTCTCTGGACATAGAGCATATTTCCTTCCAAGAGGAGCCGGAGGAAGACACTGTAGAGACTTCTCCTGAGAGAGGGTTTTCTGACAAAGTTACTTATAAGCGCAGAACAATGAGAAGCAAATCTGAATCCTACATCAGGAAAGATGCATTGTGCAAAAGAGAGAGTCTGGACAGAAGAGGAACCCTGTCCTTTACAGACCGAATGATTTTACCTGGAGACCTGGAGAGAGCTGCACATCACTCTGACCCAGCAACAAGAGCTGCTCTCTCTTTACCTCACCTCTCCAAAATCACTACTCCCTACGGGTTTGTCACACTGGGTGAGAGTCCTAATACCAGGAGAAAAGAGTCTCTCTTTTTTCAGCATGACTCTGAAGAGCTTAAAATCCTCTTGTCCCAAAGGAAGAAGACCACCTCTTTTGTAAGAAGCTCATCCAACCCTTTCAGTGAACTTCAACAGACCATGGAGTGCATAAAACCTTCAGTCACCCCTTTTAAGACCAAGCGGGCTGTTTCGTGGGAGGCAGTCTGCAACAGCCAGCTTTCTCCTTTGCACTGCAAATCAGACTCTGAAACATACCCTGTGAAATGCGAGAAGAAGAGGTTTCAGATGACAATGAAGAGACCCCTGGCCAGCATCAAGAGGATTCGATCTGGCAGTGGGGTTAACTGGCTACGCTAATGACACGCAGAGCAGTCCCAGCTCTCAGGTCCTATGAAAATTTAAAAGAGACAGTCTTCCACAGTAGTGTGCAAACATGACTGTGTTGCACACATTCATCGTTGCAAGCTCCCGGTAAAGGCCAGAACAACAACCAGAAAGAACTTGCTTACACTTGGCAGGTTGAATGCATCTCCTGTTTCCTAAAGTCATACTCAAGCATCTTTGCATCTTTTAAAATGCAAACAAAGACAGGACTAACTGAAATAGGTCATTTTCCAAAGGGAATGCTGTCTATTGTGGTCATGCCTGTATAATCTGTGAGAAGGAAGGAAATTACTACATCAAAAGCAAACTACAAAGACAGAAAATACCTGCTTTTAGAGTAGTTGGTTTCAGACTAATAGCAAACTTGAAAAGAAGAAACATGCTAGCTAGTCAGGTAAAAGTTGTTTTTCTTTTTTTCTCATATTAGAGTGTAAGTGAAAACTAATTAAGAGTTAATATGTCCCAGGCTGTTTACAGCAGGTAGTTGCAGTCATTCATAACTTCTGGCAGGAATGTGCTGGCTGAGAGGGAAAGCCAGGTGTCTGCCTTACTGATGACAGTGAACAGCAAGCTGCTCCCTATTTTTAACAGATATGTTTATTTTATGAACTCTTGTAGTTAGCCATTCAACACAGCTAGAATTAGAGGGAAACTGATGTGATTTGTTTACCTTGTTACCAGTGTCAAAGTATAACAACATTCTATTTATAACCTGTCATTGTTCCAGTTATAACTAAACCAAATAAAATCTCTTTTGCTTTAATAGCCTTTCTTGTCACTGCTGTTACCTTTATTTATTTTTTTTTTCAGCATATCTCCCTGCCTTAAAACTGGAAAGGGAGATAAAGCACACAACCATGAATATCTGGCATCCACAGAACATGTGTTTCTGATCCTGTTTGTTAACCTTAATTGTTTTGTGAGGGACTGATATTCCAGTGCATTAAACACATCAGTGGAAAAGCCATCAGTTGACAGCTAGAAATGTCCACTGACATCTAAGCACCAAGCTGTAAAGTTTCCTTGTGTGAAATTATCACAATTTTCTTCTAGCTGCTAGTCTCCAGCTAAGCAAAATTTACTTGCCTCTGATTTCAAAGAAACATAACTTAAAGTACCTGTGAGGCTTTTCTAGGGTGAATAACTGTCCTAAGTTGTATAAGAAACAGAGTAAGCTGGAGATAAGATCTGGTAATTTATTGGAGTGAAGATACCAAAAATATGGATAAAGTCAGCGGTTCCCAAAAAGAAAAAAAAAAAAAAAAATCTACTTTAGCTGACAGGAGAGTTGTGTAACATTTGGAATTAAAAATATCTATTTCACTATCTGTGTTTCATTTATTCATGTTGCATAACCTGCATTTGATAATTAAAAGAGTATCTAGTGACCTTGGCACATGGGAAAAGAATTGGTGTCTAAAGAGATGAGATTGTCCTTGTTTTACAGACAAGGGACGAACTCTGAGAAGCAAATACAGCTCAAGTGGCCCATGAAACTCATGTTCCAAATAATCAGAAATGAGCTGGCTGTGCTTTCCTGGCTGTGCAGCAGCACAGAGATCGTAGTGTGTGAAATGAAATATGTATGTGAAATCGAGTAAATTCACAGATGGCCAGCTCCTGTGACTGAAGCACAGGTATCGAACCCTGGGATAGCCATCCAGACTCCCTTTATAATCTAAAGTATGATTCATCTCATCTATTACAGAAGATGTCTAAATCTCATCAGGTGTTTACACGGTAGGCTTTGTCCAGAAGAATCCCAGTTAACATCGCCACATCCTTGCAGAGCGCCAAGGCAATGCTTGGAACCAAACCCTGAGTTCTCAGCTTGAGGTTTTTAACTCTGCTCTCAAAACAGAAACAAATTCAGAGAGGTGTTTTTTTGTTTTTTGTTTGGGTTTTTTTTGTTTGTTTGTTGGTTTTTTTGTGTGTGTGTGAAACTATTTTAAAAATTAAGAAAAAATGTAATCTGCAGAAATATTCTGGGGAGAATGAAAAAGTCCTGTTGCAGGTATATTTCTCTTTTTAGCTTGTCATTCAGCAGAATTGTATTAAGGGTGACCCCAACTGAAAATCTTATCAGTTAAATGGTTCTGAAAAACACCTGGAGTACAAATGAAGTTGCACTCTGAAGACCATAATCCACACTAAGTAACTCATGCAGGCCTACACAAATTCCTGCCTACATTAGCAAATACATCAACTACACATATGATATATTCCACGGAGAAAATGTTTCCCACAGAATGTTAGATGTTACAGGCCATTTATTTTCTATCTCATGTAGCTATGCCATACATAGCTTGCCTTGGATACAATCAAAGTCTTTAGCCCCTATCCAGAATTAAGGTACATGCACAGCTGGCTACAAACACAGTATATATGGTGTATAGTGGCTCTGCCTGGGATTTTCTTATCCTACAGCTTCCTTTTGTTGATTTTTTTACCACACGTCCTACAGATACACAAAGCAGAAACAAGGTGGGTGCACAACTTTCTTGCTTCTGAGCTCTGTGGCTGAGAGCTAAATGGATATTTGGGGACATGATAGCAAGGTCCTTTGCTAATTGATTCCTGATGTGGTCCACCTGTACAATGCTGAGGAAATAAAACGGTTCAGCCACCTGGGAGACAATTTCCCTTGGATTTGGAATATTCATTAAAATTGCTCTGATTTTGCTGCTGTTCTACTAGGGAAATTTTCAGATATCCCCTTTACCTGTGTTTTTTGACATAGCAAAATGGATTCGAGGATATTGTTAATTCCTAGTTTGATGGTTATTACAGTTTTGGAGTTCTTTCCTAACAGGGGGATGGAGGTGGGTGGGGGTTATGTGGTTAAGCAGACAAACTGATTATCACTCATCATTGTAAGAGACTGGAAAAAAGTGAACAGCTATGGGGAGAGACCTCCAAGAAATACTGTGTTGTCTTAGGGAGTTGAGCTCATATCTTGTGAAAAAGAATCTGATGTATGTTCCTTTCTCTCTAGGGTGAACACCACGGAACTGTTACTCTTTAACTCACCCCCTTCTACTCCTTTCTAAGAGGCCAGCAAACTCATCATCAGATATAGAGCTTCGTAATTTTTTTCACTCTTGTAATTGAAAGTACTCTGTAGGGGTAATAAGCAATAAATAATTGTAATAAGCAATATTTCATATTTAAGTGTCATCCCAAATTTTCACAGTCATTGAAAGCGTTTGAGACTTTATTCATTCTTGCTTCTCCATGATAGTAGCTTCCCTATACGAGTGACTGAAACGTTGCAGTCAAAAAACCAAAACTAATAACACACAAAATATTTTAAAACAGCCTTGAAATGAACTTACAAAAAAAAAAAAAAAACAAAATAAACAAAAAAAAAAAACACAAACACCACAACAAACCAACCAACCAACCAACCAACCAAACCATTCACTGAGATATTATATGGCATTTAAAAATTAGATTCAATGACCTATGAGATCTCTTCCAGTTTAAATGCTCATAATGCATTGGCAAGTTCTCTAGTGTACTC
Source organism: Athene cunicularia (assembly GCF_003259725.1). Lineage (NCBI taxonomy): Eukaryota > Metazoa > Chordata > Aves > Strigiformes > Strigidae > Athene > Athene cunicularia. The sequence goes on from NW_020799142.1 coordinate 31,202,949, forward strand.
AGGCAATGCAGGGCATTCTAGGAAATCGGTTTATATACCTCAATATAATTTTTCAATTTGTTATATATAAATATATGTTAAAGCCACTAAGACTTCTTTAACTTTCAACTGTGTGCAAAATATATCCTGTTACAGCAGTGTTAGTGACCGTTGCCACTTCAGTAAGTGCTTCACAAGAGTATTCAAAACCTGATTTTGACACAAGGGGATTCCCTAGAGCAGGGTCCAGTGAGGGTCTGTTTGTGTGGGGGGAAGGCTTTTGATTTGATTAGTCTTCAAGAAGAGAATTAACACTATTTTTTAAAGGTTTGGGAATTTTTCAGTTGGACCTTTTTTTTAAAAAAAAAAAATAAATCCATCTTGAACTAGTTGAAAGAACTGATTCAAATATGTGGGTCTTGACAATTCAGTACTATTTTGAAAATACATTGTGCAAATATTTTTTTTTTCTGAAAGTAAGAATTTCATGAAAATCTAAGCAAATTTTGACTTGGGATTGTTATTTTTTTCCTGTGATTAGGTATATTAGGTCTCTTTACTCATTGTTTCTTTTCAATCTTAGTTTAAATCTGATCAGGATTTTTAGATTTTTGATTATATTATTTTGTGATCTTTATAGATCAATGTGTTTTGTTAAACTGCTGCATAAAATTGGTCTCTCCTGTTTAAATTGCAATCCCATTTCGTTATCTGTATTTTGCTAGTGATTGTAATGGTTTCTTTTTTTCTATATATAGGTTAAAACCTCATTTGTAAATTGCTTTAGGATATTTCCAGATATAAACTCTATAAATATAGGTCATAATAATTATGGTGCAATTCTTATTTTATTTTAGCACTTTTTTTTTTTTTTTTTTTTTTTTCCTTTTTTTTTTTTTTTTTTTTTTAATTGGACAACTGAGATATAACAAAGTGATTCCTTGAAGAGATTATACCACCCAGGCCTCTTTTTTTCCATTATTATTTTTCTCCTGCTTTCTCTTCATGTGTACTGCTGATGATTCTTACACAATGGGCAATGTAATGACCTTTATTCATTTATTGTAAGTTATACAGTATTGTGAAGTCCATGAAATATTTAATGCTAATAAACAAGATGATCATTACTTTAATGTATAATGAGAAAGTAAATTAAGTAACTGATATTTAAATAAAATATAAATACTTTATGGAGTTTCTATTTACCACATCATGGCAGTAATCCATTTAAAGTCAATGAACAACATAATTGAGCATCTCATGTAATGCAAAGATCTTTCTTGATTTTTTTTTCCCCGACTATTCACATTGAAACTCACTTGCAATTTCCTGATATTTTTAGGTTGCCTATAAACATATAAGTATTATTATATCTCATGCAATATTTTAATTTCATAGAATATCAGAAGCACAGGAACTTGGAACATGCTACTGAAAGCTAGTGCTATGGATGACAGGAGAATGGAACAATGAAGCAGAGGATGAGACTTCATCCACACTTCTGGAGTAACTGGTATTAGAGCAGATGGAGGAAGGTTTAAGCAAAAAGATCTCACCATCTTAGAGAATGGATGACAAATGTCCACTTACCACCCTAACTAGAATGACATTGAATGCATTGAGGAAGGATAAAGGAAAATAAATAAATAAATAAACAAGCAAACAAACAAACAAAAAACCCCAGCAAATTTTCATAGTAACAAGACCTTCTTTTTCCGAAAAGTTAAACAAAGAGAAATTTTAACTAACATGAATATTCATCGCAGTATGTGAAAAGATTTCACAAATGACTCAATGCAGCCAAAACATTTGCATTCCATGTAGGTTTGTTACTATCTATTGATCTGAGGAAGATGTGTTGCATTTAATTCTGAATACTCTTTCCATTCTCTTTTGAAAAGAGATTATTATGAAGATGCTCAAATATTCTATTTAGAACTTCTAAAAACAATCAAGGTTCTAAGTTCGGAAGTAAAGAAGTAAATGGTAAAAAAAATAGGAACAAAATGAACAATGTCAAATTATTAAAGTTTTGCTTAAGTAACTGCAATATTCTCCGGATTTACAATTTTTTACACAATTGAAAATTTGTAATCAATAATTTTTACATCATGGACATTTTCTGTGGGGAGACCTCTGCAACATTTTATGGGAATATATTTACATGACACAAATAAAAATAATCTAAAGGCCGATAGCAGGACCAAGAATTTCCTGCCTACAGATTCTCAGGTCTCTGGCCAATGAGTGCACAGTCTGTGAAAGGAAGGTATTACCATTTTGCTTTTATGTACCAGAGGCACCAAGGGAATATGTTATGAACTTCTGATGTATATATTAATCAGTCCTGAATGTTATACAGGCATTAGCTGGGAAAGCACTCTTACCTGCTGTGGGATGTGTACAAAACTGACTGAACAGGTCTGTACTAGTATGTTAAACAATATCTGGGACTATTCATCTATGTTATTAAAAAAATAAATAAATAATAATAATCTTAGTACAGTCCCTGGCAGAGTTTTGGCTTATGTTGACTGGCATCACCATCATCCTGCAGAATTTCCTGGTATGTCTGAGACAGCACAGTCCAGGGACCCCGGTGGATTCAGAAAAACTTGCATACAGCCACTCTCATTTTCCGAGGCTGAAGAGATTTACAAGTGCGGTTTCAGGGCAATCCATTGGCTCTGTGCCTAGGGACATCTCTGAGCAGACTGAATTTACTTGCAAAGACATTGGTCCCAAGTCCTGATGGAGCTCTGCAAGTCTATATATTCACACAATCTCCACATCATTCAGCTGGGAAGAGAAGCATTACGAATGGGTATTTTTGAGAGATACAAGTAGTGGTCCTCACTTCAGCATTTCAGAGCAGTTTTAACATTGCTGCTTTTCCTCTTATTTCAGCATTTGAAGTTCTGTCATTTAAAGCACAAGCATAAAACTTCTGTACTTTTTTGTTCTAGGCATTTATTTCAAAACCGACAGTAACCTGACTAGGGTTGTCTAAACAGTATAGATTCATGATGAACACCACTTTAATTAAGGATAACTGACATACAGAGATGTAGAAATCAGGATATAACTGCAGAAGAGTTAGCAACACTATGTGGCATCACAAAATTAATGCTTAAATCGGGGGTAGCAGGATTTTTTATTTTTTTTTTCTGGTTGGATGCACATATTATCTGAACCCTAGCTGTCTATTGGGGAAATTCTGGATGCAAAATAGCTTCTTTACCCCATTCACTACTACATACAAAGGCAATGAAGGCATGCACACAAAAAAGAAACACAGTACACCCAAATAAGTGGTGGCCAGTGTAGAAGACAGAGCACCCAGGAGCTTTCTCTTCATGCAGGCAAACACACATCTAGTCACTGGGTCACACAAGGAACACTGAAACCAGTTTGAATCCTCAGCACTTAATATCAGGTGGTGAGGCCAGAAATGGGCAATGAAAAAATCAGGAGATGTTCCTGCTTCTGTCAGATCAGGACAAAATATTTCATGCACAGGTCCAGAATTCTTTATTATTTATAGCCACCAGCCAAAGAATACGAAATTTTGAATGCAAGGTTCTAGTACATTTTCACATTGCTTTTTGTCTTGTGTCTTTTCCCTTTTTATCTTTCCCCTTTTCCCTTCTTTTCCCTTCTTTTCCCTTCTTTTCCCTTCTTTTCCCTTCTTTTCCCTTCTTTTTTCCCTTCTTTTCCCTTCCCTTCCCTTCCCTTCCCTTCCCTTGGAAGAAAACAATAAAAAAATCTTTTGCTAAGACATTGTTTTGCTTTCTTTTTTATCTTTCAATTTTAGCTAAACATTTAGACTCACAAACTCCTGCTACACTCCAATATGGGTTCTATTCAAACCATTTATATTTTATTGCAAAGAGATGACACAAACCCTCAGATAGGAAGAGGCCTAATGAAAATGGATGCTATGTTTTACCATGTTCATTGTGAAACACATGATCCTGAGAGTAAGTATTTTATCTCCACTGTTCTGTACCAAAGATTCTGATTGAAGGGAAGATTTTAAACTATTAATACAGACATTCATTATGCAGACATGCATGAACATGGATGCATAGCTGATAAATTACAAAAGGGATCCCAGTTACCTTCTCTAATCAAGAGACAGCATGAAACCAAGGGGAACTTTTAACTTTATCTAAGTCTCCATCTACATTTTCTTTCACTACTGGAATAAGAAGAAGCACAAGGAAACCTCATGCCCAGCTCAGCTGTGTACTTCAAATTATGTGAGATGATTGTGACCACTAATTTGAACTCTGAAAATATTCTAGATCATACATTAAACATTAATAAGCTGACAAAGTGAGTATTTTAAGTTGTTGCAATGATTACTATAGACAGCATGGCTAAGGGTTACTGGTGATAAAAAAAGAGATGTTATTTTATTTCTGGTTTACTCTTGGCAGTATAATTTTTTTTTTTTCTTATTTCTTATGTAGTAAAAAGTAGATCATGTGCAGTCAGTTAAAACCAGAATCCAAATTTTATGTTTGGTTGCAGGTATTTAAGTATGACATTCATACCTGCTGGAGTCTGCAGGGTGCATATGACTGTGGCAGACAGAGCCCTGCCTGCTGAGCAGGATGTTCAAATAGGTCAATTCTTTAGCGTCCTCAGACAATGAACACGTTGCTACAATAAAGACTCACATTTCAGCTATGTAAGTGACAGAATACCAAGGGAACACTTAGATGTGTAGAAATCCTGGGATAACAATGTTTAAGCTAATATAAACCTAATGTAGAATGATAATAAGGAAAATCATAGGTCCTACTGAATGGGTTTCAGTGGAAAGATATTACTCATTTTATCTTACTTCAAACATTTACAATGTAGATATGTCTACATCTGAACCTAGTCACCCTGTTTTCATTATAAACGAAGGAAAGAAATGGGAACTTTCTGGGCAATCTCATCTGATCTAACTTGAATGTCTTTAAAATGAGATTAATCCTGCACTAGAAATATCTATGTTAATAAATATGAAAGGAAAGGAGAATTGAGAGGAACATCTTAATTTCAGCAATAGAAATCCACAGTACAGACAGGTATCACTTGCACATTGATGTTTATGTTAATTTAAAGGAATCAAAGGAAGCTACAATACACAGCCACTTACACCCACGTGATGAAGAAAATGCTGAAAACTGCATTTTCTAGTCTTGAATTTCAGATGTTTGCAATATGTAACATAGTGTAAGTTCATCAAGGATCTCTCAGCATTTCTTCCAGACAGTGGACTTTTCTGCTGCAAATACATGCCGTGCAAACTTGAGTTAGTACTTGGTGCAATGATGCTGGCAAGAACAGAGAACTGGAACCATATGCAGTTGTGTGATGATCACCTGAATTACTCAAATTTATATATTTATATATATATATATATATACATATATATATATATATATATATATGCTGAAAATAGGCAAGATCTTTTCTTCACCAGACATCCAAATTGATGCTGATATAGAAGTAATCGCATGGAGTACAAGTCCCTGTAGGAACAGGAGAAAAGATGAAAACTGTTTGTTACAACATCTAATTAAGAAAAACAGTCTAAATCCACACAACTCCTTGAAAACAACCTCAAAATAAAAATAATCTTATCCTAGCATTACAGACAGGTTTTAGACTACAACATAAGCTTTTCCTACAGGAGGGATATGTCATGCAAGATACCCTTTAACGTCTTATACTAGAGGAACTGCAGGTAGACTGTGTAGGTCCCTTTCATGATGCACATTGGGAAATTTCCAGGAAGCATCAAGGTCTGAAAAGACAGCCAGGACTAGATATTTTAGTTGAAGCTACTCAACAAGTCTTTACTACTGTGCAGGCTAATGTCAGGACAGAAGTGACTCATTCATTGCCACAGTAACCTTTACCTGGCACTAAACAGGAGAAGTTGGATTGACATCACAGGGGTTGTTTACTTATGTATCACTTGCCTGTCATTATGCTCTCACTCTGATGGATTATTCCATTAAGTGGGCCAGAAATAGCATTGACGTCACAAGTCACATCTGCTACTGTAATCATTTGCCTATCTACTATTTTCAGCTGAGAAGGAAACCCAAAAAAATAAAGTGTTCACATTACTCAAAGACAGTGAAATAGCATGCACACAAACCATCAATAGCTTCTGTCATCTCAACGGAGAAATCAAATTCTTCAGTTGAACTGTAGAAAGAAGTTCACAGACTGCTAACCTGAAAGGAAAATCTTGCAAAGCTTTTAGCACAAACCTCCTACAAACTCAAAGCTCACACCGCGCCACAGCATTGTCACCACCTGCACTAGTGCAGAATAGAAGGGAGTAGGCACACAAGCTAAATGTAGATGTACAACAGGGGCTAAAATTTGAAACAGAATGATTGTCCAGATGGTAACCAAACAACAGAAGCAACATTATGGATTTGGCACAGTTTAAAAGCCAATATTTTCAGAGTGGTTCACTTGAAAGACTACGACAGACTGTAATTCGATTAAAAGATAAAATGTTTGCTGCTTTTTAAGTTTCTTCAAGGGGAAAAAGTTCTTATGTGTGCAAGGTATATGACCATTATAATACAGTCACGTTGAAAACCTTCCTACCTTGTAGAAGTTTACCTGGACAATCCAGGCTTCTTCAGGTCCAAGAAGTTCTGCACAAATTCAGACCTGATCACTGACTTACTAGATACTGTGATTACCTACATGAACTGTGTTTTATCCACAGTTGTCCTCAGTTGCCACTTGTCTGTTAATAGTTACTTGTTATATGGTTAACAATAAATTAATCAGAATAACGAAGTTACTATCACACACTTTTATGTCAGAGAACGAACTATATTCCCCTCCACGTGTTGCAGAACTGGAGTTTAGCAGTGGAGGGAAGAGCTGAAGCATGCTGTGACAAAGGCAGCTCTCCTACAGGATCTGTCTTATTTATTTCCTTACTGCTCACCTTAGTTCTCTTCTCTTCTCTTTAACATATTGTAGCCACTGTTATGCTTCTTTAAGAATAAACTTCTTAAAACTGTATTCAGTATTCCTGCCTGCAATTAGGTAGTGCTGGATGTACCATTCACACATTCTTCCACCCTGTACTACCTCCAATATCCCCTAGTTAAAACCATAGCTATAGTTTTATAGTTATAGCTTTAAAGCTGTAAATATATCTAAAGAACTGGAATTTCTGAAGTTCTTAAAATCTGGACGTGCCAAATATATTTGATTTTAGATACGTTCACCACACCTTGTGTAAATATTTTATTGAGCCCATAAAGAGACTAAGAAGAAAAAGAGCACTTGATGAGGCAGGATAAAATGAAGGCTTGAAATTGTTAGAAGTTTGCAAAACATACAGGAAAGAATATATTCATGCCCTACTTTTATTTCATAATAAACCTTCAGATCTCCTTTGCATGCCATTGGGTTTCATTCTCTGCAATCATATTCACTCTGACAACATCCCCAGGCAATATTTTCTTCACAAGAGACAGCCATTTCAGTGCTCTTTATGCCGAATTCTCTGTGACCTTATGCATAGTAATTAGTCTGTGATTACAAGTTGTCATTTTTTGTGTTTAAAACCTTCTCTTTTGTGTCCTTTTGTGTAGGATGATGCCCAGAATTAGTTTTATTGTGGTTTTTGTTTGTTTGTTTGTTTTTCGTTTTTGTAAGAAATACAATATTTTGAAGTCAGTTAATATTTCCTCATTAAGTGGGAATTTCTATGGTCTTCATCTTGTGGACACATTGCAGGAAATTATTTGTCACAGCTTTACCTTGCTATATTGAGTTAAGCAAGTGTCCTGACTTCCAAAAAGTAAAGTTACTAGAACACTGATGAAAACTAATGTTTTTATTTGTCTCCAAGGTCAGAGTCATCCAGTTACAGAGCTGACAAGAGCACGCAGGAAGTTTAAGTAGTTATAAAAACTTCTGGATCTAATTATTTGGATCTTGGGAGTGGAGTATTTGGAACCAACTTCTAAAGATCAGTTCCAAGCCTGTTGTTTTATGAGGTAGTACTATAAAAAAAAATAAATGTTTAAACCAACACCAAAATATCAACACCTTTAATATTCTTAGTAGATGCTCAGAAAGCCAAAAGAAGCCATTCTTTATGTTCTGATCCTATGCTTGGTGTCACTACAAATTTATTTTATTGCTTGAGTGTCACTGGCCACTAAATACTTAATTACCCCTGTATAGTCCTATCTTATGTTTAATTAGCTCCTTGCATGCATAAATGGCTTAGAAAGACAGATGGTCTAAAATCTTAACAACCTATATGGAGAAATTACAACTATATTGTTGTCTACTGCTCACATACAGGCTACCTGTAAATGTCAACATAATGCAAAGCTTGCTGCTTATTGTCTGATCTTGACCTACTTTCCTGACTATTCTTATTTCCAGCAAATATTTGGTCTTTTGTATGATTAAATAATGAACATGAGAATGATAAAACGTTTACTCGAGCAATCAAACGGAAGAGCATGCACTATACTCCTGTTTGTATTTGATATATCATGCAGGCTGAAATACAAAAATAAATACAAAAAATGCATAGTTGATGAAGTTTTGATACAGAGGACTCCATTAGTGCCCTATGTCCTAAGCACATTACATTTTCCAGTGCCAAATAAATCAGATTGTAGTTTAAGAGTCTTTTTTTTTTGTTGTTAACTGAAGAAAGATTGAGTATGCAGTTGTATGCAGTTATATGAAGTTGTATGAAGTTGTAGTCCACCTAGGGTGTTTCTGAATAAGTTCCTACTCCCACTTGAAACACTTGTTATGGATGTCAGGACACAGATCATTCCTGCTTGTGAAGTAGTTCTTCCTTTAATAATTGGTTTTATTAACTATTTTCCAATGTTGGCATTAGAAAAAAAATAATAGTGATTGAGAAGTGCACAAAACTAGTCTTATATCCAGCTGGAATACAATGCCTTACAGGGGATGCCTCAGAAGAAATGTTGTTTGTTATGATCACTTAAGTATTGGAGGGATTTCTTATCATAGAATATCCCAAGTTGAAAGGGACCCATAGGGATGATCGAGTCCAACTCCCTGCTCCTCACAGATCTATCTATAACTAAACCATATGACTAAGAGCATCACCTAGATGTTCCTTGAACTCTGACAGGCTTGGTGCTATGACCACTTCCCTAGGGATCCTGCTCCTGTGCCTGACCCTGCTCTCAGTGGAGAACCTTTTCCTAACGTCCAACCTGAACTTCTCCACTTCCTCCTGTCCTATCACTGGTCACCAAAGAAAGGAGACCAGTACCTCCCCTTCCACTGCCCCCCTTGAGGAAGTTGTGAATTGTCGTGAGGGGACCCCTCAGCTTTTCCTTCTCCAAGCTGAACAAGCCAGGTGACCTCCTTGTAAATCTTGCCCTTAAGGCCTTTCACCATCTTGGTTACCCTCTGGCCACACTCTATGCTTGATGCCCTTCTTCTACTGAGGCACCCAAAACTGCACACAGTACTCCAGTAATGTGTGTACTGTGTGTACAATACTTGCCACCAACCCAGACCCTCACGTCTCTTTCCATGGGGCTGTTCTCATTTCACCTACAACCCTATCCAGTATGGAGTAACCCTTGACCACAAAAAGGTTCATTATGGCAATATATGGAATTCTATACATTTCTCATTATCCACTAATATCACTAATCAACAAAACTGAAAATAATCTCTTCAAATAGATGGAAAAAAAAGTTTGTTGTTGGTTTTTTGTTTTTTTTTTTAAATGTTGTTCCATATCTTAGATGTCAAACACGAATAAAAACATGAGCATTCATGTGAAAATGAAGGAAAAGCTTGGAAAACTCCTATTTTGAGAATTTCAGCATGTAGATTTATGAATCATTTAAACTCAGCTTGGAATGATTTTTTTCTCTACAGTTATTATTAAGATTCACATGGGCATTATTTAGGCATTGTGAGAATATGCAAGTGATCTGTTGTACACTTTTGGGAATGGGAGTCTGTAACCGTGTCTCTAAATAAAATCTTTAACTAGAGTCAACCGAGTTGCTGTGTATCCATGTCCTAAACAGGGACTGAACTTAACATTCGTGAAGCCATTTCTCAATTAAAGACTGTAAAATTTAAAGCATGAACCATGTAACTGTGCATTAATTAAATGCACTATGAGAAAAAAAATGGCACCTCTTGAACTCATACTGAACACTTAATCTTGTAACTTACAAAGTCATATCCACTTCTTTCACAGGTACTCTGAGTGATGATAACAATACAGTTTCCTGGTTCTTAATTGTATTTAAATAAATGGTGAACCATTACACTCCCTGAAATACTTTACATTAAGCTAAAAGAGCAATTAATGTTTTCCATACTGGCAACTGCATGCATATAATTTAATGTGCTTCCAGCAACTTAAATATAAATAAAGCATGCATTTAAATAAAGAATTATGAATAAATTATTGTAATAATTATAAATAAATAATTTCTAAATAAAGCATGCATTTAATAGGAGCAAAGTAGACACAAACACAGAAGCTCTTTTGCTTTCTACATTAAAAGGATATTTAGCATTTTAGCAATAAGATAAGATTAGGCTCAGAAGTAATTAAAATGTACCAAAGACTGACCTTTCTCCTTTATACAGGAAATTCTGTTCATGGAGTTTTATGCCACTGCAAACAGGGAATGCTGAAGCAATTGGCACAGTAAATTGCCTGTAATTGGGCAAAAAGTAATTATTTATGAAGGAAAATGATATAAAGGTTTATTTGGTTTTTCTCTCTGTTTGTTACCTTTTTTTTTTTTCTCCTCAAAATAATGCTTCCAAGTTTCTATAAACATATATTTAAAAGGGAAATAAGCTATAAGTTTATAATAGACTGCAAAACGTCAACCTGCATCAGTAACAGAAATGTTAAATTCAACAAGAAAACTTTCTTTTATTTTCTCCATGTAGAAAATCTGAAAACTTGACATTTCTCCCCAGGTTATTGCATACTGAGAAACTCATGAGGAAAACAAAGAAACAAACAAGGTATTTCCCAAAGAATACTCATTTTCAGTAATTAAAAAATTCCCAAAATGTGTGGGAAATCCTCAGTATGATCCCTTTAAATACTTCATTTATTGGTCCTTGAAAATGTACTTTTCACATGCTTATAGTTAGACTCATCATAGTCTTTGATCACCTTCACATGTAATTTATTTTTCTTTATAAACCACATCTGTATTGATGCTAACTAATATTTTGTTAGGAAATTAATTTAAACAGGAACAAGTAAACTCTAATGGTTTATGGCCTCATGAAATACTGAGGATACAACTATTCTGAGATTACTAATTAAGTCCAAAATGGGGATGTCTACTAATTAACTTGTTAAATATATTGAACCATGGTAATTTCTCAGACAACTGTATCGATTAGAATATCCAATGAAAATTATTTTTCTCTATTGATCTAGCCCTGAGAAGAAGGACTTAGAGTGCTTGTTGACAAGCTCAATTGTGACCCAATATCAAAACGACATAGACCTGCCTGAGCGGGTCCAGAGGAGGCCACAAAGATGGTCGGGGATCTGGAGTATCTACACAATGGGGATAGGCTGAATGAGTTGGGAGTTTTTCAACCTGGAGAAGAGAATGGTCTGGGGAGACCTTAGAGTGGCCTCCCATTACTTAAAGGGGCTGCAGGAAAGGTGGGGAGGGACTCGTGATCAGCAGGGTAGGGATAGGATGGGAGGTAAATGGATTTAAACTGACAGAGGGGAGATTTAGATGAGTTGTAAGGAAGAAATTCTTCCCTGTGAGGGGGATGAGGCCCTGGCACAGGTTGCCCAGAGAAGCTGTGGCTGCCCCCTCCCTGGAAGGGTTCAAGGCCAGGTTGGACGGGGCTTGGGGCAACTTGGGCTGGTGGAAGGTGGCCCTGACCATGGCAGGGGGTTGGACTAGATGATCTTTAAGGTCCCTTCCAACCCAAATCATTCGAGGATTCTATGATATGTATCTCTGCGTGGAAATTTATTTGCAATCTGTCCTACTGAAGCTAGGGAAAAGATGTTTATATACCAGAAGTCTTCAGAAGATGATGTGTTAAGGTGAGTGATTTTTATCAATTGATCAAGCAGTGAAGTGCAGATAAAATATAGATGCAACCTTTAAAATTTCTTATCCACCTAACAAAATGTGAATCCTATGGGAAAAGATGACAATCTTTGATATGCCTCAAAGGACACTAGTGGGGCATGTTTATGTTCAGGGGACGGGGGACACACTTCAGGAGATAGTTATACCCTTCAGTATTCACTAACATGTGAACATGGAGCCCTCAAGGTTAAAAAATTTCTCTGACCACTAAGCATCTATTTAAAGAAAAAAGAAAAAAAAAAAATCAATTATAGTTAAAAAAAATGTTTCCCAATTTTTTTAAAAAATAGAAAATATTTATTTTCCTAATTTGTGAGAGAAAGAATTTATGTATGGGTTTTAATGTGGGGGTTTATATGTTTTAAACAAATCCTTTCACTGAAGAGGTCTTTTTTTTCCTGGGAAGCGTAGGGGGAACATGGAAGGAAATGAGTTAATATAACATCTTACATCGTTTCTTTTCCCATATTTTTGGAGAAAAAGACACAAGACATCCAAATGAAATTCAATATTTTTTTTTTCTTACACAAAGATTTCTTGTCTTTTAAGTACAGTGCTTTGTGAAGGTGTGTGTTGGAGAGAGGAAGATTGAGAGATGGGCAAGTACCTTGTTTTATTAAACATTCTCTGGACCCCTTTTTGCAATACATTGATTATTAAAACATGTCAAGGAATGTGTTATTTGTTCACCTATTTTCACACTTGATTTTCTAATACTGCTTTTATTTTATTCAATTTACTTTATTTTCCTTTATTTTTTTAACAAATAAAATCACGTTAATGAGTTGATCATCAGTTAAAACTAAGTTCTAGTTTAATCTTTTTTTCTTTCTTCTCCCATTTTCTTTCTTTCAAAAAATAGAAGAGGATATTACAACATTTTAAGTTTTTTACCCTATAAACTTTGTGTGAGTAGAAATTGTGGAGTTAGCAGGGTAAAAATAAATAAATAAATAAATAAATGTTTTCAGCAAAATAATAGCTATATCAAAATATTTAGAAAAATATTTTAATCCTTTTTTTTTTAAAGTATTTTGAAGTGTTAGAGATTTTAAAGGAAAAGAGACAAGAGAAAGGCATATCAAAGTAAATTTTTCTTTTTTTTTTCTTCCTAAAGGGTTGATGGTTCTGTCCATAAGATCCTCTAGCATTGCTGGTTAGCTATATTTTATTTTCTGCAGGTTCATATTCTTTCAGATTAACAGGAATTCACTGGTTATTTGTCACACATTATTGCCATTAAGAATTGTTTGCTCACTGGTACTCCTCCTTGGTGAGAAAGTTTTTGTGGTATTAATGTAGCAGATAGCTCAGACTCCTGTGCTGATGTTTCAGGCAAAGACAGCCAAGTAAAGTTTAATAGTTTTCTACTGAATATTGGACTTCACAGAGTGGGGATAGAAAGAAAAATCACTATTGCCGTTAATTTATGATTAGTTTTATTCAGTGTCCTTTTATATTTCAGAAAGTTTTGCAATAAGTATCCCAGAACACATGGAGTAATTTTTTTTTTTTTTTTCTCAGAACTTACAAAAGCAGCTATAGATATTCTACATCCCAACCAGTTAGAGTGAGTCTGAGATAATTTCAGTGACAATCCGTACCACGCAGAGAAATACAGGAAAACATCCTGTAGCTTCTGGGAACCTTCTGAGACTAATGTGAGTGAATAAATAGACACAAGAACTAACCAATTTATGTGGCCAACTGTGAATGTTTACCTGCATTTCTCTGAGGTTTCACCTTTTCATGCTCATTTAATTTAAATCTGTCCTACGTTCACATCCCTTTTTTAATGAATTGTGAAGTGAAAGTCTCAAGTTTCAGTTGGCTGCTCACAGAGATTCCTTATGTCACTTTGGAGAAACCTCATTTCTCTACTTAAAAAAAAAAATAAGAACATTATTTGCTACTCCCCTTCTTTACCTGGTCTGGCTGTGTTGGAATGGCGAGTTGACATAAGGCTTTGAAGATGCTTCACACATTAAGGACCCTGTGTCAGTCTAAGTACTGCTACAGTACAAACAACACGGTGCCTTTCTTGATTCTTACATTTCACTTGATTCTGGGGTAGTGGGTATTATATTCCTGTTCTATTTTTGAACTGCTTTATAAAAATCTGCCTTATATTTGCCCGTAATTTTATATTTCATCCAGTTGGATAGATTCTGCTGTGTTCCAAGGGCCATAAACATAACACAACACAATGCCCTGAAGAATCCTTTGTGTATATTTTTAATGCTTTAGTCTCTCTGAATATAAACCAACTTGCTGGTGTTATCATACTGTCTTTTGATTGAAGCAGAAACTAATTAAGTTAGTTATATAATTATTATTCTAAAGACTCCTTGTATGCCTCATCTGTCTTTATGTTGCTGAAAAAGACATTTTCTTGTCTACATTTTTGCTGCCTGAGCAAATATAAATGTGCTCCTTAGGTCAGATAACACTGAATACAAATTTTCTAAGTTAATGAGTAGAGAAAGAAAATGAGAAAAAAAAAAAATCCTACCAGAATGTACCTACATATAAACATATCCCCTAGCCCACTCAATAAACCAGGTGGGTTTCTCAGGGTCTCTTTCATTAACCTGAAAAATAAACACTAAGATCTATATAGAGATAGCACATTTGTATTCTCTCTCACTGCGAACTCTCCTGGGACAGAAGTTCAATACCTCTTCAGAAGCAAGGGATGAATTCTGCTGGGTTTACTGATGTTCCATATGAGACAGACTCATCTCCACCATCTTTAGATATTGCTAAACCATCTAGTCTAAGCTTAACGTTCAAAGTGCCTCTTTAGACTTTGAACCAAACGAGAAAAGATGTGTAATGACACTTATGTGTGTAGCTTGTTTAAGGAAACTAAATCAAACCAGTGGAGATGGTCAGACTTAACAAAAATGAATCCACTTTACTCCATGAATTAAATACCACCATTTCTGGTGCTAAGCATTATCTCTTTCCTAGCTTTGAATATGGACTCTTCGACATATTGTGCAATAAGAGCAAATGCCTGTAGTTTACTTTGTTAACTCATATTTCTCAAAAAGACTTCAACAGTTCTACAGTTCCTTCAGAGCGCAGCAAACTTCTGGGGATTTTTTTGAGGACCATTTTCTGGGAACATGTCACGGTTTACTGCTGGTAGTGAGGGTTGCATTCTGAAGGCTTCTGTAGGCTTTTGTTTCTGCTACTTTTAACTTCTAAGCTTTAACAGCTTCTGTTGGCTGTTTCCTAATCCAGAAGTGCCAACACCTTTTGTCTTCTACTGACTGAAGACCAGGAGGCGTCAAGCAGCTATTTAACTGTGCTTGGATAGCGGCTCTGTAGTTGGAGGGCAAGAGTGAGCTCACAGAAATGCATCAATGGCTGCAACAGGAGGAAAAAGGGACCCAGGGTCTCTGCTTAAGCCTGTGCGATGAGAGGGGTAATGCATCGCCATGCAGTAATCAGCACCAGCTACAAGAACTAACATGGCACATCAGAGGCTGCTTACAAGAGAGATCTCTGAGGGAGAATGCTTCCATCCAGGCGGTCAGGAGTCCCCGGTGCTCCTCCCACGAGTCGGTGGTCTCACCTGTGGGAGGTGTGCTTTGGCTGAGGTGCTGAGAGGCCAGGTAAAAACATACCAGGAGTGGTAAGTGGGCTGTGCACCATCAGGAAGGGTCAAAAGGAGATAAGCAAGATCTTTGCAGAGACTACAAAGAGCCAGGAGTCCAAGCAAATATTTAACGCAAAGGAAATTAAATACTGGAACAGGGCCCCAGAGAGGCTGTGGGATCTCCATCCTTGAAAACACTAAAAATTTAATTAGTCAAGGCCTTGAGCAATCAATTTTATTCATACCTACTTTGTGGTTGGACTAGATAACCTATCTTTTCAAACCTACAGGTTTTCATTTTGATTTTCATTCTCAATTTCTAGTATTTTCATTGTAGAATAAAAGGGGAAGCCATCCATAGACAAAACTAATAGTTTTTGACTGATACCAATCAGGCTGTGATAGTTCTGTCTGGGGTAGAATTAATTTTCTTCATAGTAGCTACTATGGGGCTGTTTTGTATTTGTGCTGGAAACAGTGTTGATAGCACAGGGATGATTTATTTACTGTTGACAGTGCTTACACAACTCCAGTGACTGTTTTGCCTCCCATCACACATCACCGTCAAGCAGGCTGAGGGTGCACAAGCGGTTGGGAGGGTACAGCTGACCCCAACTGACCAAAGGGATATTCTATATTACATGACATCATACTCAGCAATAAAACCCGGGGGAAGGTTGGCATCTGGGCTGCTCTTTGGGCACTAACTGGACATCAGTTCATTGGTGGTGAGCCATTATTTTATTTGCATCATTTTAATTACTTAGGTTTTATTTCTCTCTGTTATATTCCTTTTCATTAAAATTTATTATTATCATTTAATTTTATTAATAATTAATAATTATTAAACTGTTCTTGTCTCAACCCACTGCTTTTCTCACTTTTACTCTTCTAATTCTTTTCCGCATCCTGGTTCTGGTGCGGGGAGTGAGCGAGTGGCTGTATGGTGCTTTGTTGACTGCTAGGGTTAAACTGCAGCACAAGCTCAGTCTGATGTTTTCTTTATTTCAATTAAAAAAACAAAAAACAAAACAAAACAAAACAAAACAAAAAAACAACACCAAAACTCAACAATTTTTTACACTTCGTGCTTGTTTTGTCACCCCAAGATATTTGAGCAACCAAATTTACCCTGCATGTGTGCTAGCAGGTAGCAAACTAATCTCATTCCTGAGAACCCTTGGAAAACTAGATCTGATCTTTTATAGATGTGAATTCATGCTTGAAGGCTTTTCAAGTGATTGAACACAAACTGGCAGGATGAGAAATCAGAGGAACCCACTATTCTCCTGTCAGACTCCTGATAAGGCAAAAATTAAATCCCTAACAGTTGCTCCCTGTGCAGTACCAGCCCATCACCTAGATTCAGTTACAGTTAGTATGAATTGTACTGGGAGTGGATGTATTAAAGCTTGAAGTGATCAAACAGAATGCTGATGAGAGCTCTAGAGGTCCTTAGGGAAAGCGTGTAAAGAGCTGTAAATCACCCCATACAATGCATGAAAAATATTTAATTAGGGATGGGCATTATTTAATGTAAAAGAGAGGGCAGAATTCCTACAGTCATAACTTAATAAGTTCTACAGTGATTCTCCTGAACCCTGCAAGCGACATCAGAAACGATTGCAAAAGTTTGTGACTGGGAAAAGACAACTGAGCTTGGATACTTCAAGTCGCAGTCATTTTATCTTTGATGTTCCTTCATCATGCTACATTGGGGAATATCTGCATCACACAGAGAAAAACGTTTTAAAAATTTTAGTAGATACCTTGTCATTGTTGGTTTTTC
The DNA here is from genome assembly GCF_003259725.1 of Athene cunicularia. Classification (NCBI taxonomy): domain Eukaryota; kingdom Metazoa; phylum Chordata; class Aves; order Strigiformes; family Strigidae; genus Athene; species Athene cunicularia. Next base: position 31,220,491 of record NW_020799142.1, read on the forward strand.
ACATCATTTTAAGTTATCCCTGTTGCTTTTAACCCCTTCCCCTCTTCACTCGCTTATATCCAGCTGCAACAAGACACTATGAATTCACAATTAAACAACATTGCAGAGATTACTTCAATGAATTAGGGACTAAAACAGTATTTGGTTTTAGAATAGATTACGAGAGAAGATGACAAATGCCAAAATTAAGAAAAAGCTACTGACAAATTATTAACATACCATGCATTGTTAAAACTCACACTGCAGCTCTCTTAATTACAAGAGTATGTTGTTCTCTGTAAGATATTCGCTTAATTCAAAGAACAGAAATTCACTCTGACTCATTAATTTGGCTGCAATAAATTGTGGATGTGGGAATACTCATAGACAGAAAATCATTTCAAAAAATAAAAAAACTTGAGGAGGTAACAGTCACTCTGTATAGCTATCATGTATCTTGGATAAGCAGATTTTGAACTGGGGTAAGGAAAAGAACCCTATCTGAACTGGTGTGAACGTTAAGAAAAAAGTTTCTTATAGCTTAATTAGAAAATATTGCATAGAATCACTACCTCATGAAATGTATCCACTTTTTACAACTGCGAGCATGTGGAATTCTTTAGAACGGATTTAATCTCTCTGTAGACCCTGATGTTTTCACAGGGCATAAATGGGCTACTATTTCAAGTACAAATGTCTGTGTTTGGAAAGTAACTTAGATGGTTTCAGTTCAAATCACATTAACAGCTTAGATTTTGGGTTCTCAATGTACATCACATTTTTATGATTAAAAAAGTCAAGCCATCAAAATAAAAATGATAAAGAATCAGAAATTACTGTGCTTCATTTTAGGTAATATTTCCAAAGCAATAATAAAACACTTTACCAATCAACCAGTTAATGACCGATGTGAGTTGTGATAAGGCATTGGGTGAAGCTGGCAGAGCCTAATTTATCTAGCTGACCATTAACATCAATAAAAGGGTTACTAGTCAAGAGTGTAAAAATTGTTCATATAAATCTCAGTTACGTTACTATTAAAATACTAAATTAGTTTTCTAAAATAATTTACTTTATCATTATCACAGTGTAATACCAGTAATTTATCACCAAGATGTTATTTCAGTCACTATTGGCCCAATAAACAAAAAAATTGACCTGATTGCAACCTTAAAAGTGGAAGATAATTTTATAATTAAGGATTTGTCTTAAGCATACACTCTACATAGCTATTAACACAAAGAATTTCAGGACATGGATTTACAATGGCTAAGATGCAGAAGTCAGAATACTTGTTGTTCAGCAGGGTATATAGTCTTCCTAGCTTTTGTTACACATGGGTATCTCAGAAGTCAGTTTTAGAGGTCCATCTAAGGATACTTAAGTGGTACTGTCTATCCTTTTTAGGGAATATGCCCCTATATTTAGCTGTAACAGCTATTTTCATTTGGTTATCATGGACTTTGAGATAAAGACCCAAATTTATGCAACCTGAAACAAGACTTTTTATAGAACCATTACAATAATGGCATACAGAAGTAGCCATATCTGTAGCTATGTGTCCATTATGTTTCTTTGGTAGTTTTAGTCCTGATTTAAAACTCAGAATTAGGTGTTTGGCTAAATATTACCCTGGTTCAAACAGGAACTTAGGGAACAGAGATATTCAAAGTTGAAGACAGATCAGATCAGTGCAGGAGTTACTGTCTGTGTTAGTCATAAAACTGTAACAGTGGAAATACTGTTGACCTGAAAATTAGTTAGGGTTACATCTTTGCAAAGTGATGATATAAACCAATTGTCAGCAAAGATATTTTTTCTTCTTTCTCCATGTCTTATTGCAGAAGACATACACTTCTAAATTTTCCCTTTGTTGAAATGGGAGTCTGAAATAGATGGAATGAATTTTCTGTAATGTTTGTGTAATGACTATGAATGAAAGCATGAGAAGGGAGAAGATGTTCAGGCAATTTTAAAAGTATCCCAAAATGTGGCTTGTACATCCATTCCAAATGGACTTAATAAGTACTCAAACACCGTGAAGACTTTAATTAAGAAACAAGTATGAAAAAAAAAAAATAAATCAGCTAATTTCCTAATTAAATCAACATGCACTTGTAAATGGGTTGCCAGTAATTTTGTTGCAGGTGTCATTGTGTCTTTTAGGTGTAATACTTAATTTTTAATAGGCAATTACTTGATTCTTCATAAGCCAGACATGGTCTTGAATGGTTAATACAGTCATGCTATAAAAGTCATGTACATTGTCCTTTGATGAAAAAAATATGACAAAAATAGTACATTAGATCAGAATGTTTCAGAAGGTCTTCACAATTACAAGTTATTGTAAATCCACAATAATAACACTGGACTTAGTGACACATTTCACACCTGCACTGCTAGAACAGAGAAAGTGAAAACCTTTTAGAACCTGCTGATCCTCTGTAATGTGTTACCTGAACATTTCCGTCTATATTCTCAAAAAAGAAGATAATTTCAATAATTAATTTTGCAGAGAAAATTAAATTTTTAGAAGTCTGATGAAGCTATCAACTTGACTAAAGTAGGACAACGGAAAAAAAAAAAAAAAAGAACCCAAGCCTTTCTGACACCTGCTTCATGCAACAGACTTCATTTTTACTGAGTCACTATGCCCTTTAATACACTTAAAAGGAAACTTGTCCAAATAGTCAGCTTATCTAGTCCTTTGTCAATGTATAATGTGACACAACTCAGCTGACTGATAGTCAGGTTCTCTGTAAATGAAGTGTGCTGATAGGGAGAGCTTCACTCCAGACTGGAGATAAAATGCAACGCTTAGTATTACACATTTGTTCAGCTTAGAACATGCAAGTTGTTGTGCGTGCAAGTGAGAAATGGCTTGTCCTGATTTTTTTGAACTGTTGTATGCTTTCTCCCCTAAAACATTTTCCGTTTGGTAGGAACACAATAGCATACTGTTGAAATTCTTTTTTTCTGTTAATTTTACTCTCCTGAAATATATAGAATTTTTATCACATCCAGAGGCATTTTGTAAACTGCTAGAATAAATAAGTCCAGGCAGAAACATATGGAAAAACCTAGACTGTTCCTAGCACGTTAGTCAGCTCTAAATAAATTGAGTATCCCTACAGAGTTACTCAGTGTTGCTGCTTTAGACATATACCAGAAGACAAGTACTATAAACAGCTTTGCTCCCAAAAAATTATAGCAGTCTCAAGAAATGTAAGAGCTCTGACTATTTTTTTTCCATCTTTCCCTTGATTCTCCTTGTTTAACAAGGGTTTCTTCCTTACTCTTCTGAAGGCTACTGATGTAGAAGTTTTCTCCTCAGATCTTGTCACCGAAAGAGGCTTCATTGAACATTCTGCCTCATTGACTTCCTTTTCTGTCCTCATCTCATTTTGAAACCTATTGACTGTTTCTTAATTTCTCTCACCATAAGTTATTGCCTTTATGACTGAATGCCTTAATTTATTCCCCATATAATGTCTATACACTACTGCTTCCTGTGTTTTATGGAGTATGTGGTCTTCTATTGTTTAACTCCACAAAGCTACTTTGGACTAAAATGATATGGAAGAAGATGTGATCCCGCATGAGTAATGAAGTCAACATGCACTGCCAGCTCCTCAGCATCTGGAAAAGAAACATACATGTTTACAGGCATAGTCAGAAATGGAATCTTTAAAACATTTTCATCGAAGTTTGTGACACTGTTGCAACATGACTGAAATTTCTTCTTATTCAAAAAAACAGCAACCAAAAAAAAAAAAAAAAAAAAAAAAAAAGAAAGGTATTTAACATCTTCGAATTACTACAAAGCAAATAAGAATTAGGAAACTTAATTCTAATTCTTTGAACTGAAATTCTGGGGTTCCAGAACATCCTTGAACCTGTCAATCTTGCACTGTAAAAAGTGTATAGGAAATACAAACAACTGAAATATTTAGGAAAAAAAAAAAACAAAAACAAAACACCATAAACAAACAAAAATCTTGATTAGGGAGAAAGATTCATAAATTCAAAGCAGTCTCTTTGATCTACATATTTAGATCTTGCAGAGTGCAAAATATTCTCTTTCCTTACTTTGAGAGCAATGGAAAGTAAGGTTGTTCATTAACTTAGAGAACAAGGGCCCAGAAACACACATCACTACTTTTTTTTATCGTTGTTCATTCCTCCTTCTCCTCTGCACACACTCTTGCAATTTATGCAACTAAAAATAAAACCGACACAGTTGTAATTTATTCTCTGCTTCTTCTAATGTACACCTGCTTGTAGTTCATCAGCTGCCATTTGCTCAGCAAAAATATAATTACGACGCTGCAATTTATAGTCATAAAGGTTCCCTACTCCATTTGGAAGGATGGGAGCTGAGGGAAAGAAAATATGATGTTTACATGTTAGAGATGCATAACCTTCTGAAAAGCTAAAAACACATGAAGACAGAAATTGCATAAATTAAGATGTCATTGTACAGGTCTTCTAGGCTAAATCTACATATGTATTTATGAGTGCCAAAAATACAATCAATCACCTAGTGTTTATGAAAACATCTATGAAAACTCCCCCCAAAATCAGTGCAGTTTTGCTACTGGCTCCAGTCACACCATGCACACACTCCAAATTACATTTTCATGTAACATAGTAAATTGGAACTGTGGCCTTTTTCCTGTAAGGGTTTTGAAATAACCTGAAGTTTTTCTAGGAAAATGCGTTCAATACTATTGCCTATGTGTAGCCTAGAAATTTTCTCAAATTACTTCTGGCCAGTGCAATCATATTTGCTAGGGAATGGAAATTCCACAGATAGCACATTATTCACATTTTATGGAACAGACTTAGGGAGGAGCTGCAACAGAAGTTGGACCATTTTGCATATGAGAGAACCCTTGGAAAACCTGTATTCTCCCCCCAGAATAAGAAATTACCCTTGTTAGATCTTCAAGAGTACACTTGCAAATATCCAAGTAAACAAGTGTCAATACGATGCTGGTTTTACATGCCTTTTATCTCCTTACCCATTGCCATATCCTAGAACTCAATTGTACTATAGATGTACAACTGAACTGCAGGCTCAGAATGAGGTACTGCATGTGAAATGCATCTATATTTACAGTTTAAATTATAACATAGATTCTTTCCTGGTGCATAACCATCTTTGTGATCGCACGTGCTGCAGAGCACAGTTATGCACAGTGCTGCTATGTCCAACTTTTGGGGTCTTATTGCATCAAAGCTGTCAATTCCTCATGGTGGTGTCATGCAACATGGAGTAGATCATGGCAATGCTGAGGTTTTCCAGCACTGTCTGGGAGCACATGTACAAGTATAGGATTCTGAAAATATATACGGGTCCTTCCTTTCCAACAGGTTTCTCAAAATTTAAGAAAGGCCATAGATGTAACTATGCTTATGCTAGTGCCTTTGGGCTCTCTTTTGTTTTCTTGGTCTTCTTAGCTATTACAGATCATATTGCATATATTTTGTAAAGACTTTATCTGGAAATTAGAAATTCTTTCAACACTCTGGGTGCCACAAAGCTTATATTTAATTTTCAGTTACATTTTTTGTCTGTGCACGGTCATGATCCACAAAAGAGGGAGACTGATGGGTATTTTAGGTGTACCACCTGAACAATCTCAAACACAGACTTGTCTGCAAACCTGTAGAGCAAGAGGACTTAAACCAGCTTTCCATCAGTATAACAACATTGCCAGGCAGATTATTATAGCAGGTTATGAAAGGTACGGGGACCAGTGTTGCATCAGATTTAAGGTGAAGGCTGTGTTCCTGAAGACAGAGAATGGAAATGGGTCTTCAACAGCACATAAGAATTACATCCCTGTGACAGATCTGGAGATTTTTCACCTGGAAGACAAAATGGAGATCTTCTCAGCTTTCCTGCCAAGGTTTCCACAGAAGATCTGGAAAAGTACTTTGGTCCCTGGCACCCCTTAGACTTCTCTAGATCATCAGACATTGAAGTAGCTTAACAAGGACTATTTACAGCACAGACATGCTCTGTGGCAGGTCACTGCCTTATTAGGGGAACCCTTTCCCTAATCTGGTGCATCAGACCTTCAGTAGACCAAGAATTTTGACAAACTCATGCTTATTGGTATGATCATAATGTGATTCATAAGACTGTTTTATTTATCTTTTTATGAAGCAGGAAATAAATAAGAACCAGTTCCTGGAATATAGCATAGCAGCACTAATCAAGGCATTGGATTTGAAAACATGGTTTGCAGAAGCTGTCTCTGCATAGCAACTGATGAGTTTACAGACCTCTACAATCAGAGCTTTCTGTGTAGGACCAGCAAAACACCATAGACAATGTTTCCTGCTTCACTGTCCACTGTAGACACCTGTGCAGGATGCCAGTCCTTCATTCCTTACAATAATTTTTGCTCTGCTACAGCAAAGAGTTCAGCTTAAAATATCACAGATGCAGTTTTCCCTGCTTGCCTCCACAAGGCCATTAGCAGTGATTTTGACAAGGAAGATTTTATTCTGTTAATTAAAGGAAAAACACTAGTTTGAGAACAGGTAGGGGTTGGAGGAGGACATATTGATAATCTCTGCCTCTTCTAGGCACACAGATGGCAATGGAGAGAGGGTTGTTGACAGGGAAAGGGAGGACCTAACCTTCTTGAAGATGGGGTCGAAAGCTATAAGTCCAGCTGACTGGGTTATAAGTAAATTGATATGTAAGTACCCCAATAGTTGGTAATAACTGTCCTGGGTTTGAGTGAATGTCGGGGGGTTTTGATAGCAGGGGACAGGGCTACAGGGGTGGCCCCTTGTGAAAACCTTCTCAGAGGTCCCACAGATCCAAGTCAGACCTGCCTTTGCACCACACCTCCATTGCCAGCTGTGCCTCTGCAATAATGTTTTTAAGAAGGAGAACCTGGAAAGAGGAGTTAGAGTTGCAAGGAGCTGCGATAAGAACATCTGTGTGAACACTGAGGTCAGTGGAAGAGAAGAGGAGAAGGGGCAGGGACGTGCACCGATATGGAGCCCCCCTGTACCCCGTGGTGAGATAGACCACGGATAGACCACCTCCTCTCACCCATGGAGGTCTATGGTGGAACAGATGCCAAGCTGCAGCCTGTGGGGGGGCCTCACACTACAGCTGGTGACTGTGCCTGAGGAAGGACATGACTGTGTGAAGAAGAAGCCTCCATTTACAGCTGTAGTTTGGTACTGTGAGGACTACAAGACATAGGATGACCCACGCTGGAGCGGCTCAGGAAATGTTGAGGCCTCTGGGAGGGACTCAGGTTGGAAAAAGTTTCTGGAAGACTGTCTCCTGTGAGAGGGGGCCACGCCGGGGCAGGGGAGGAATGCCAGAAGTTGAGGCCACCACCATCCCAAGGCAGAAGAAGCGGGACTGACTGCACCCCCCATTCCATTCCCCCCCCCGGGCTACTGGCGAGGAGGAGGTAGACATTGGAACAAAGCTCAGCCCGGGAAGAAGAGAGGGGTGGAGGGAAGGTGTTTCCAAGATGTGGTAATGCTTCTGATGGTCCTACTCTGTCTGTTATGTGGTGGTGTTGTCAGTGTCTGTTTTAAATTTACGTTTGGTATTTTTCCCCTAATGAGTCTGTCTTGTGCCCCTGATCATAATGCATGAGTCATCCCTCTTTGTCCTTATTTTTATTCCTGAGCCTTTTGCTTTCTTTTCTCCTTCCCAGCGCTGGTGGTGAAGGGGAAGTGAGAAGCTGTGTGGTGCTCAGTTGCCCTCAGAGGCACCACACAAATCACAACAATAACCAAGATGGTAAGCATATGAGCTGTACAATCCCTATAGCAAATTTTCCACACTTCTCCCCATTTTGTGTTTCTACACACCTCATAGAGCAAGTTTTTAGTTAACTGAACAGTGTTGCCCTAATTTGGTAGAACCAGCATCTACAAAACACTGGAAGCACTTGAACCTGTTGTTGCTTCCTAATATAAGTGCCACTCAGGCAGCAGCTAAACAAATCAGGGAATCCTGCTTACAATGATATCATGCCCACACCCTGAGGGCCTCACGTTTTTTGGTAGTACAGTGCTTTCCCTACTGACTTCTGTCCAGTGAAGAAGTTTTTCTCCTCTCAGAAGAGGCTAGTTTGCAGAAGAACACCTCTGTTCCCTAGAAGGCTGTTGGTCTGCAGCCTTCTAACCAACAATCTTTGAAGCTCTCCATCCATTTTTCCGTATTAATCACCATTTCTATCATAATTTCTATTAGAAACCTAACTGTGCTCATTCCTCACTTCAATTAGTCACAGTGGAAATGGATGTATCCAAGCACTCCCTACTGCCCTGCGAAAACCACTGCCCATATGAACATATTTGTTTGAAAACATCTAGCAACATCCTTTACTCCTCTTTAACTTTATGACTTGTAAATAGTATTGTCTTAATCAATAACCTATTGTTTCTCATGCCAGTCTATACTCAAGTAGTATTAGAAGTAGCTGAAAGGATGTTAGAGGATTATCTGGCAAATTGTTTTTAAGTGATCTTCTGTATCAAAGAGAGCTGGGTGTCCTTTGTTCCCAGTGAGAAGGGGGAAGTTACCTTATCAGAACCTTCATAATTGGTCTCAGAGCATGTGTTAATGGTTCTGTATAGTTGATGCAAAGCTGCATTTAGGGCTTTATTACTGTGCCCAGTGTGAGGAGGGTCATTCAAAATGTTGTCAGAAAGCCTTTTCTCTTGAAAAGATCAGAACATATTTTAATGACAAAGTGCTCCTCAATCCTATGATGTGTTGGCCGGATACTGCAGGTGTTGTGTTTTGGTGTTCTTTTTAATTCAAATGGCATGACTAGAGACAGGGTGGACAATCATGTATTCTTTACCATTTAGTGGCTATGACAATTTACCTCTTCAGCAAAATCTTCCTTGCACAAACAACCTTTGGCATGGGAGATGTTCACTGATCTCTACCAGACAATCACTCTGTATTTTCATGTTTGTTGGGCCAGACATCCAAGCACAGTGTTATCAGAGATTATGAAGACTTGAAAGAAAGCATATAAGATCTTCTTGATGTCTATGCCTCAGTTAGAAGCACTCATGGATTTATCTTTAAGGCTGTACATCATTGATGTTGTGGGTCAGGAATGAAGGAGATTTAGCTGAAGAGTGGGGAAACAGAAACAATAGAAAACCATTCCTGGAAAATACCGTGTCTTTCATCATAGCAAGGGTTCTGCTTTCCAGGAAAGAGAGGAACAATTCAGGAGCAAAATTACAGCAACACACTTTTGGGAACAGCTTTCTTATAAGAATAGGGAAACACCTCGTTCATAAACAACCTGTTATTAATTCTGAGAGTTGTAAACTGTGCCAGTCCTTGCAGAGAAGCAGATCAAGAGCACCAGTGATGGTGAAAGACAGTTGCTAACCAATGAGGGAATTTGAACAAGCCAAAGAGGAATAAGATATCTTTCAAAAGAGGAATCAGATATGCTGAGGATCCAAAGGAAGCCCAGGAAAGATTCCAGGACTTTCAAGAGGAGAGAACTGAAGAAAAAGTGACCCATGAACCCCGCACCCAGATGATGAACTACACAGATGGATTCACTATACTGACCCACCGGACTCCAGGACTTTGTGACATGTCCTATAGATGTGGAAGTTGTATAATTTGTAAAAATTACATTTAGCTGTATTTAAAAGATTTTGTTATCCATGAAGTCTCTGAACTTCCAATTTGATCTTAAACTGTGATAAAATGTCAGCTCATCCAATACTCAGTGAAACTTTCTGTGAATACTGTGTAAAGGGACGCATTGCATTGCAGGTGTGGAGGAAATATATATTTCTGGCCACCTACCAAATGAACAGCAGCTCCAAGGACTACTGTGCATCACTGCATGTCCCTTTCCTCATTTTGCTGCCCTTCTGGCTAACAAACGTGCTGAGAGTCCACAATCCAGTGGCCTGGAATCATAATTTCACAATTTTTCCTTTTGCTTAAGTGATTGACATGCACCACATAACAAATTTCAGTACATTGCTGCACAAAATTACTTGTTGCCACTTTAGCAGGGAGAGTGGTAGATTGATGGAAAGGGACTGTCACTTTGTGCTGGACTGAGGAGTATATGAATGTTTAGCCAATCTGGTGTAGTTTCTGGTCAGTTCTTATCCTGCATGGCCAAAGGACATTCAATTTATGAAAAGTGTTCAGATTCCCTGATACCCACTGACTGTAGTAGAAAATTAGGCTCGGTTAAGAACCTGGCCTATAATATTTCACTCTCAACCAGAGTCATGAGTTGCCTTAGTGAATGCCTATGCCTCTGTAGCAATTAACTGCAAAACCTGAAGTAGCTTAATAAAAGCCAGTGGGTTCTGTGGACAGTCTTTGTAATGATTGTAGCATCTGGAAAAAACAAGGATACTGAAATCAATGCATGTTCTCCCCGGGTAGTGATTGAATATAACACTATCTCACCCTATTAATCTCCTGTCATTTTTAATGAGACATGCTGATATCCAATAAAAATGTAGGCAAAGGTAGAAATATGAGTAGAAATGTAAATGAGGAAAAGATGCATTAATACTGTAAATATCTACATACTGCAAACTTTGAGACCACCACAGCACAAAAAGAAAACAAAACCCTTACAAATTGTGACTCCTAGCTGGAAGGTGACAGAGAATCCTCACTTATGGCTATATACAAGAGAAATACAAACCAAAAATAACTAGAATCCAGCTTACTTAATCAGTATTTTTGTACAACTTGGGAGTTTTAAGTTCCATTTTGTGTCTCAAATATTACTCATGCCTTTTTATTAAAATTAGGAGATGAAATGCATAAATTTGGGACCGTGGACCATAGCTCAAAGTTACCACATCTTTGAATGGTGCTGTGTTCGTGCAGTTAGAGACAGGCATCCACCAAGATTTTCTTCCTGTCCTGTGATTTTTCTGTATCTCTTTGTAATGGTTTAAGAGGCATGGAAATAACCATCTATCAAAGGTATTTTTCTTAACTTTTGGACTTTATTCTTAAAAAAGTGGGAGAGTTTAACACACATATGCTATGTTCCTGACTAAGATTTTTATTCATTTGACTATCAAGCAGAAAATGTTGCAATCTGCTACAATTTCCCCCTTTGCCCCTTCCCTTACACTCCCTGCAGTTTAACATGTAACAGCTTTCTCTATTCTGAAACATAGCTGAAGAAATTTATGTGGAATATATATACATTATTTTCGATAGCTGTAACTGTATTGTCTGCCATGGGAAGAATCCACGTACAGAAATGGGAATAGGAAAGAAAGCTCCTTTGTTAAGTCAGACATGACTCTGAACTCACTCAAGTTATTAGAATGCATTTCTTTTTATTCATATAGTACAAAATGAATGGAAATGTGTACAAAATTGATATTAAATGTCACAGATATAAACATATTTAGACATAGTAAAAGAGAAGGTCAGAGTTAAAGTAATTAAAGTGACTGTAGTTTCTTGGTTTTGACATAAAATGGATTCATCATCACGATTATTTGTTTGCAACATGGCTTTAAACTTTACACTCTTTGTTCTTGAGTAGTTTCCTCTTTATGTCAGGCTGTATACTCTTTTCATAGAAATTAAAGGCAAAAGAAAAAACACAGGCATATACTGGGAGCCAACATGAATTCTGCTAGATCAAAGGTAATACAAGACCAATAGCTAAAGACATGAAGGGTTAAACCAAAATAATCTTCCTTTAAGTGGCAAGTAGGAAAAGCATTATTAATAAGTGTATGAACATGACAGTTCTAGAGTGATCATTTCTCTGGCATGCCCTCTCAGTATCTTACAGCCACTGGTGCAGATGATTCCTATAATGTCACACAATCCTGCAGGCTGAAAGCATCTCCAGAGGTCATCCGGTCCAACATTCTGCCCAGAGCAGGTCCAATTGCAGTGGACTCCTCAGGGCTTTGTTCGGTCAAGCTTTGAACATCTCCAAGGATGGAGACCCCACAGCCTCTCCGAGTCCTTGCTGGAATATTTAATCACCCTCATGATAAAAATTTTTAGTTTATGTCTAACTGAAATTATCTTTATTCTTTCTGAGAAGAGTCTGGCTCTTTCTTCTCTGCACTGACTAATTACATAACCAGTTATACATGTTTAACTACCTAGAAGGCTATATATATATATACATATATATAGGTAATACCTATATATATATATATAGGTATTATATATAATACCTATATATATATAGGTATATATATAGGTAATACCTATATATATATAATATAGGTAATCAAATGGGAGAAAAACTTAGATGTATGGTTCTTAGGAGGGTGGAGCCTGGATTTCAAATTAATCTTAATTTACGTGGTAAATCAGGAAGTCTTAATCTCATTTACTTCTAAAAATCGTAGACTTTTAAGTCTTAATCTCTGTTTCTTTTTAATTAAATGTAACTGAGGCTATAGCTTCAGTAGATTGAAGAAAAGCAATATATATTTTTGAAAACATATGTAGGCCACTTGAAGAGATGGGGGGAAAAAATCAGTCTATGTTTAAATAAATTTATTTGGCCTAAATATCTAAACCATACTGTAACTAATTCAACAAGTCATTAACTGCTTCACAACTGTTAGAACTACAGAACTCCCAACTCAGACTGGAAGACTGACACCATAAACATTTTGAGTTATGGGCTGATAAATATAAAGAGTAATGGCTATGGTTATCCAACAGACCTTCCACGAATGAGTGATCTGTATTTACATTAGAACTAAGATGATTTACAAATGCCAAAGTGCCACATTTTAATTTAATGATATACATATGTCAGGAGATTTTTATTGAATTAATCACATCTATAAGCCTTTGAACTATATTTCATATGAAATAAGAAATGGGTAACAAATTAAATCAGAGCCACAAAAGGATCAATGGCCAATATCATTAAAATAAGGCTGTGTTTCAGTCATTATGGTTGTCAGAATCCTTCTCTGTATTCTGGAGGGAGGCTGGCTTCTAGAAAGATGAGGGAAGTTTTGAAGCGTTCATCACAGCTCTCAGTTATTTCAACTCTCCACTTTCATGGCTCAAAATGTTAAGAAATTTTGAAAACTTTTAGAACTTACAATGCATTGAAACATGTGCTCTCCTCAGGGGGCCTTCAGCAGTTTTTCTAATATGTCTTCCAGCAGTTCTGCCATATTAAACTTTCAAATTCAACCCATGGAAACTGGTTAGCTCTTTTTTTTTTTTTTTAAATATATGTGTTTAGAAAGTATGTTGAATCAGGTGAAAAAATGTCTATTTTCTTTTCAAACAATAAATTATTAATTTTTCAATAATGTACAAAGCATTAATCTACCTACAACAGATGAGGTATAACATGACTAATGGATCAAAACTGACAGCTAACAGACTAGTGTTTCTCAACTTATATTAATATGTAAATACATCTCAGAGAGAGATTTTCACTTCTAAAATTCAATCTACCAAGAAAGAAGTGAACAGTTACAGGAAAAACAAAACTGAACCAAACCAAACCAAAACCAAAACCAAAACCAAAAAAAAAAAAAAAAAAAAAAAAAAC
>NW_020799142.1:31234096-31253508 GCF_003259725.1 Athene cunicularia
AAAAAAAACCAAACAAAAAAAACCCACAAAAAAAAAAACACACCACAAAACAAAAAAAAGAAAAACAGCAGTATAGGATTAATGTATTTTAAACATAGTGGTGGCTGGAAAAGTAATTCTTAAATGTCCAGGAAAAAAACCCATCCTTAGGCAAATCTGGTCTTAACATTATTTCAAAGTTCTCAATTAACCATGATCACCTTTCAAATGTATGTAATGATTTAAACGTAAGGTTGTTATTAAGTAGATTAAGAGAAATCTAGCAGTATCTGGAAAGAATTTAATGAACGACAGCTCGTTGACTCTTTTCTAGGGAATAGCAGTGGTCAGGAAATATTATTGATGTTTATTGCTAAGGTTAAGGTTAGAAATAAAAAAAAAAAAAAGCTAAGAAACCCTCGTAACATCTGGAAAAAAAAAAAAAAAAGCAATATATAGTAACCCTTCTTTTAAAGAACCTGGTATTAAAAGACATATATTAACAGTTTATAATTACCTAATATGTTAAGGTTTTGTCCTTCCTTTGTAAGATTTGTTTAATCAGCCTGCTAGCCTTTTCTTGTGCATCACTAACATGAATTGTTTATATTCCTAAAGGCTGTTGTCTATGAATTAAATATCCATTTTATTTTCAATACAGAAAGGTCACATGAAAATTTAAATCATACAGAGTCTTAATGGACAAGAATGACAGCCTCCTATTTCCTTCTATGAGGACATATTTTCATCTCAAAGGACAGTAGAAGAGTTTCCCTCACCTTCTTTTTCTTTTGAGTTTGACATATTTTGATAGAAAACTTCTAATTAATACTGTAGCAAAATGATAAGTAATTAATTGTATTAAAGTGATATGAGCATTAATTTTGACTGATGTGCAAGCATTACTCTGCTACTGCTATCAGCTCAGTGATTTTATGATTCCTGCAATGGATGATAAAACAAAGAAGATAAAGAGAAGCAGGCATATTTCTCCTTTATTAAAGCAGACAAAGGGCTAGTTTAAAGAGACGGCTAATTTACTGATTTTGAAAGACATACTGAATCTAATTATGATGTTCTAATCAATGCTCATTCTTTTAAAAATTTCCTTAAAATCTCAGTAGCTTAATTTCTTTTGGGTACCTTCCAGTAATTCTTTGAGACAAATATGTTAAAACAAACAAACAAACAAACAAGCTGAAACAATAAAACAATGAAAACTCATCATGTAGTGGTATTGATTCATTTATGTTAAAACCTCTATCATACAAAATCTGTTATTGCAGAGAATAGCTAAAAGATAGCAACCAAGAGTTCATCAGCTATAGAATCCCACTGCTCCCTATGCAGATCCCCGTATCATGTGCCAGAAATAAGACCAAGATATTAAATGAGAAATACCAAACCATAAATACTGATCAGTGTTTCTTGCAAAGACAAAGAAAAAATAACAATTAATTACTTTTTTCCTTCCGTCAGGAACTATCATCAAATGAACTGTAGCTGCCAAGACCTACTAGGTGTTTTGTAGTAGCTGTAGAAACCACTCCTTGCATTCCTGGGTATTTTGTAAAAAACTAAAGTAAGAGATGTAGGGTCATTAGAGTGAAGCCTGGGGGGATTTTGAGGCTTAAGTTAGAGGGATGTTAATCTGAAGATATAATTAAGAATTTTGGAACATGAAGTAGGCAGGGCTACTGGCAAAACAGTTTTAAATAGCATTGATGAAGTTTAATTTAATGATCTAATTACTTTATTCAATGAAAGTAGAAGGGTATTACCTTCAAATAAGGTAATATAGTATAGGGGTAATACCTTCAAATAATACCTCAGGTATTTCAAATGCTACTTGATGTGTTCTGAGTTCTAGCATCTGATGAGAAATCTCACGGTGACTTGCAGTTGTTCCTGTGGAGGACTTTAACCTCCCGGGTATCTGCTGGGATCACAGCAGAGAGGCAACAACCCAGGAGGTTCCAAGAATGCGTACGTGATAACTTCCTCACCCAGCTGGTGAGTGAGCCGAGCAGGGAAGGTGCCCTCCTGGACCTGCTTCTGTGAACAGGGAAGAGCTTGTGGGGGAAGTAAAGGTGTGAGACCATCTAGGGTGCAGGGATCATGAGATGATCGAATATTCAATCTCTGGAGTAACAAAGAGAGGGGTTAGTAAAACTGCCACCTTAGACTTCCACAGGGCTAACTTCCACCCCTTCAAAAGACTGATTAACAGAATCCCTTGTGAGGCCGCCCTGAAGGGTACGGGAGCCCAGGAAGGCTGGACATACTTCAGGAGAGCAGTCTGAGAGGCGCAGGAGCAGGCTGTGCCCGTGGGCCGGGAAACAAGCAGGGGGGAAGGAGACCGGCCTGGCTAAACAGGGACCTTGGGCTGGATCTCACGAACAAAAGGAGAATCTATTGCCTTGGGAGGAGGGGCCAGGTCTCTCATGAAGACTATAAAGATGTAGGGGAGTTATGCAGGGAGAACATTAGCAGAGCCAAAGCACAGCTAGAGCTCGGCTTGGCCACAGCTGTTAAGGGTAACAAAAACCATTTCTGTAAAGTCGTTAACAGCAAATGGAGGGTTGGGGAAAATCTCCCTCCCTTACTGGATGCAGAGGGAAACATGGTAACTAAGGGTGAGGAAAGGCTGAGGTGCTCAGCGCCTACTTTTCCTCAGCCTTTAGCAGTGGAAGTGGCTGTTCCCTGGACACCCAGCCTCAGGAGCTGGGAGATGGGCAGGGGGAGCAGGCTGAGGGCAGCACAGTTGGAGAGGAGGTGGTCAGAGACCTGCTGCACCACTGGGATGCTCACACGTCTGTGGGAGCGGGTGGGTTACACCCAAGGGTGCTGAGGGAGTTGGCAGATGTGCTCGCCAAGCCGCTGTCCACGATTTACCTGAAATCATGGCTGACTGGGGAGGTGCCATTGGGCTGGAGGGTGGCAAATGTGACACCCATCTACAGGAGAGGCAGAAAGGAGGATCCAGGAAACCACAGACCTGTCAGTCTGCCCTGGGTGCCAGGGAAGGTCATGGAGCAGGTCAGCTCGGGTGCCAGTAAAAGTCAAATAATGGACAACCAGGGGATCAGGCCCAGTCAGCATGGGGTTATGAAAGGCAGGTCCTGCCTGTCAAACCTGATCTCCTTCTACGACAGGGCGACCTGCTCATGGGATGAGAAAGAGGCTGTGGGTGTTGTCTACCTTGACTTTAGCAAGGCCTTTGACACCGTTTCCCACAGCATTCTCCTGGTGAAACCGGCTGCTCGTGGCCTGGATGGGCACACGCTTCGCTGGGTAAAAACTGTCTGGATGTCCGGGCCCAGAGAGTTGTGGTGAAGGGAGTTAAATCCAGTTGGTCACGAGTGGTGTCCTCCAGGGCTGGGTGTTGGGGCCACTCCTGTTTAACATCTTTACTGATGATCCAGAGGAGGGGATCGAGTGCCCCCTCAGTCAGTTTGCAGGTGACACCCAGCTGGGTGGGAGTGTTGATCTGCTCGAGGGCAGGGAGGCTCTGCAGAGAGACCTGGCCAGGCTGGAGCCATGGGCTGAGCCCAACTGGGGGAGTTTCACTGAAAGCAAATTCCGGGGGCTGCCCTTGGGCCACAACAACCCCCAGCAGGGCTACAGGCCTGGGGAGGAGTGGCTGGAGAGCTGCCAGTCAGAGAGGGACCTGGGGGTGATTGACAGCCGGCTGAACAGGAGCCAGCAGTGTGCCCAGGGGGCCAAGGAGGCCAATGGCATCCTGGCTTGTGTCAGCACTGGCGTGGCCAGCAGGGACAGAGAAGGGATCTGAGCCCTGGGCTCGGCACTGGGGAGGCCGCCCCTCGCTGAGTGGGTTCAGTGTTGGGCCCCTCACCCCAGAAAGGCCATTGAGTGACTCGAGCGTGTCCAGAGAAGGGCAACGGAGATGGGGCAGGGTCTGGAGCACAGGTCTGCTGGGGAGCGGCTGGGGGAACTGGGGGGGTTCAGTCTGGAGAAGAGGAGGCTGAGGGGAGACCTCCTGGCCCTCTACAGCTCCCTGACAGGAGGGTGCAGAGAGCTGGGGATGAGTCTCTTTAACCAAGTGACAAGAGATAGGACAAGAGGTAATGGCCTCAAGTTGCACCAGGGAAGGTTTAGACTAGATGTCAGGAAGCATTTCTTTCCAGAAGGGGTTGTTTGGTATTGGAATGGGCTGCCCAGGGAGGTGGTGGTGTCCCCATCCCTGGAGGGGTTCAAGAGATGGGTCGACACAGCACTGAGGTATCTGGTGTAGTTTGGAACTGTCAGTGTTGGGTCAATGGTTGGACTGGATGATCTTCAAGGTCTTTTCCAATCTAGATGATTCTGTGATTTTGTGATGTGAGTGAGTTTATTAAAACAAATTTTATTTATGTAGAGGTGTATTGAGACATCTTGTGGTTGGTTGACCTTGGCTGGCTGCGAGGTGCCTACCAAAGCTTCTCTATCACTGCTCTCAGTTGGACAGGGGAGAGAAAATCTGCAAAAGACTCATGATTTGAGATAAAGAAAGGGAGAGATCACTCACCAATTACCGTCATGGGTAAAACAAACTCAACTTGGGGAAATTAATTTAATCACTTTTAAACAAATGAGAGTAGGACAATGAGAACAGAAACCAAACCTTAATACAGCTTTCACCAACCCTGTCCTTCTTCCTGGGCTTAACTTTACTCCTGTTTGTTTTGGTTTTGTTGGTTTTGTTTTGTTTTGTTTTGTTTTTTTCCTTCTCACCAGTGACACAGGGAGATGGGGAGTAGGAGTTGTGGTCAGATCATTACCCCTTGCTTCTACTAGTCCTTCCTTCTCAGGGGAAGGACTCCTCATTCTCTTCCTCAAGCATGGAGTCCCTCCCAGGGGAGACAGTCCTCCATGTACATCTCCAACGTAAGTCCTTTCCACAGGCTGCGGTTCTTCACAAACTTCTCCAGTGTGGGTCCTTTCCATGGGGCACGGTCCTTCAGGAACAGACTGCTCCAGCGTGGGTCCCCACAGAGTCACAATTCCTGCCAGCAAACCTGCTCCAGCATAAGCTCTCCAGCAGGTCATAGCTTCGTTTAGGATACATTCTCCTGCTTTTGTGTGGGGTCCTCCATGGGCTGCAGGTGGAGATCTGCTCCACCATGGACCTCCATGGGTGCAGGGCACAGTCTGCATCACTATGGGCTTCACTATGGGCTGCAGGGGAACCTCTGCTCCAGTGACTGGAGCACCTCCTCCCTCTCCTTCTTCAATGACCTTGGTGGCTGCAGAGTTGCTTATCACATATTCTGACTCCTCTCTCCCGCTGTGATTCCTCTCTCACAGTTTTGGTTTTATTTGCTCCCCTTTCTTAAATATGTTATCCCAGAGGTGCTACCACCATCACTGATGCTCTCAGCCTTGGCCAGTGGCAGGTCTGTCTTGGAGCCAGCTGGCATTGGCTCTATCAGACACAGGGGAAGCTCCTAACAGCTTCTCACAGGAGCCACCCCTGTAGCCCCCTCACTACCAAAACCTTGCCAATCAAACCCAATACACATCTCTACTGCATTTAGTTATCGAGTATGTAAAGTAAAGGTGATACAGCTGAAAAATATTTAAGATCTATGTGAAACTCATTTACCCCTGGTAGTGATAAAAGCTGAAGTGGTTGTGACATGTGATTGAACAGGTGTTTCTGTTTTCTGGGATGTTAGCAGTTCTTCACTGATGGCAACTGGGCAAGCATACTTTGTGAAGAATCTTCTTTTGCCTGTATGAAGTGTGTGTATCTATGTATCTACCTACAGTGGAAATTATTTTGTAAAAATAGATGAGATCAGTTTCATTTAGCTCTCAGTTCCTAAGAAAGTATCTTAACTTTTAATACCAGTGTAGTGTCAATTTATTATCCTTGTGATATCTTATAGAAAGACACTATGATCTTATATACTAAAAGATCCTATTGCAGTAGGCTTGCAGTACAGGTACTTTGACAGTTGTTCCTGTTTAATTATTAAAATACATATATATGTTTATACTGGGAGGTATCATTGTGTTTATGGATTCTATCTCAGACTGGATTTAGGGAGTTGAAATATTTGGGCTAGCGTAGAATAAGGCATATACAAAATTACAGCTGCATAAGGGGAAAAAGTTTTTCCGTTCAACTAAGATATTTGTGCTACATCACAGCTTTTATTTCATCCTTTCCCTCTTTCTAGTTCCTGTATTTTAATACATTTTTTTCAATATGAACTTCTTTATTATTTCTCTACCTGTAATTTGTCTTATGTTACATTCTTTTTAATTCTTACTAATAGTCCCAATTTAACATAATTCAAAAATCTCATTAAAGTATTTACATTTCTAGCACCTGCCCTCAATTTGATGCTGGTACTTTTATTGTTAGCTTTATGTCTGTAACTTTAGCTGACATGATCAATGTGCACATGTATTAGTATTAAGGTCACTAGGTATTTGTAATTAATTTTGACAGAGAGGATTTTTACTCTAATAATATAAAGCAGTTATTCTTATGCAATGTTGATCCATGCCTCGAGGGACACCTTCCCAATAAAAAAGTGTTGCGTCATTTGCACAAAGGACCGGCAAGTCCTGCTCTGGTATGATCTGTATATATCCTTGTTCAGGAAAAACAGGAGCAGAGATCAGAGGATTGAGAGGAGAAGAATCCATCTTGTTAGAGCAGACTAAGATAATGTGGCTTGTTTAGCTCAGAGAACAGAAGGTAAATATAGATAGTCAGGGTAAAGCTCAGGTGGGACCTCAGCTTTATAACAGAAGCCCAGCATAAAAGGAATAGCTCAGTAGTAACCATGAATAAACCTAGGATGGAAGTTTGAAATTTTTTTCTGAGTACTTCAGAATCTGAAAAATGAAATAGATTAAGATCTATCAGTTTAAAAAAAAAAAAAAAAATCGATTTGTAGCAGCAGGGAATTAAACTTGACTCTAGAGGGCCGTTCCAGTCAATGTCATATGTTTCTATGTATTTAGGTTTATTTCTACTGTCATCTCAAATTATTTTGTAAAGAGATTATTGAATTAAAGCAAAGGTATTTTTTCATAATTTGGGAGGTTATGTTGATTAGACTACTGTAATGAAATTACCATATTCTTCCTTTGTCCTGTTATCTGTTATTGGGTACTATCGGTTTTTGCAGTAGGCAGATATTTGGTCTGACATGTAGAGCTGCTTTTGTTTTAATTTTCGTCTAATCTGAGAGCAACTAGAATGATAAGACATCAGTGAGACATGCAGGACAGCACCTTCTTGAATATCAATAAAGACATTGCTATTGTCTCTTCTGAACATGGCTTCTCCAATAACTAATGCAGAATGTCAAGCTTTAATCTTTTCATTATTATCCTTTGCAATTTTCATTGAAAAGGTAGAAATTTCATGTTTAGAAACCTTTATTTATTAAATTGGTTTGATTTGAAAATACTCCGTTTAAAATCTGTTGGAAAGAAAAGTACACATATAAAGTAAATGCCATGTAACAAAACGCTCTCTTCCTCAGGGTACTAGGCTAATGAGGGTAATAATCCTCCCTGAAAATTTTGAGGTCAGAAGTTGAAGGATTATGCAATCAATTGGTGCAATGAAAAGAACAGAAAAGGCAAACGCAGAAACAATATGAAGAGACTCAAATTGATGCATAAATCAATCTTAGATCCATAATTGTGTAGTTTGCAATCAGAAAATGTTGGGTTTGAGGTGCTTGAACAAATGTCCACGCTTCTCAAAGCATCTCGGAAAGAAATATAATTCAGATTCTTCAGAAAAAGAAAGAAATGTTTATTGTAGTCTTTTTTTTTTTGTTGACCACATACAAAGTAACACTGAACAACTGTAGCATAAGGTCCCCACAACTGAAGTTCCACGCTGTTAAGTACAATATTTCATAAAATAGAGGTATCAGAAATAGGATTTCTGATTGCATCTTTAATCTTCTGAAAATGCAATATTTAATGTTAATACAAGATGATTTACCCTTCTTCATAATTGTAATCACAATAATTCAATGAATATCTACTTGTTCAAGTTAGCAAAAAAAGTTGATAATTATTTGAAGATGGTAATAAAATGAAAGGTGTTTGGTAATGGATTATTACATTTTATGGCCATGCATTTATTTCATGTGATTCAAACTGTTTCATCCTACTGCATGTAAGCAAAAAAACCCCAATATGTAGGTACTAATTTTAAGATAGAGCTGATTGCAGATAATCAGTTTAACACAATACTCTAAGAAATACTAATTTGCTTAGTGGACATGTTAATGCAAATAATGCTTGGAGTGAGCTGTGACTGATCCTGAAATTCCGTCAGTTTTACCATGGACAATCATTAAAACCGGAGAAGAGTGAATCAGCATTAGTGTAAGCACGTTACGCCAATAAAACTGATCAGATTGTACCTTCGTGAGGAGATTGTTTTCATCCAGTTTCACAAAGCAGTATCTGAAGCATTTTCTGAAGGACAGTTGACTGCTGGCAGAATAAATTTGTTGTTTGCTGCAGATTTGAGTCAGACTAGCTTTCCTGAGATTCTCTACAGTAGCAACATCTCTCAGTCCGTGCCCATCACAAACAGTGATGGGAAATTTTCCTTTCATTGTGCATAAAGCTGGGGGTCTCACATAGCAACTGGGGACTTGTGGCAATAAGAGTACTAAGAGACAAGATGAACGCAACCCCCTGCTGCAGGGACATACAATGTCTACAGCCTCTGACCTCTCCAGAATGAGAGACGACAAATGGTCACTTAAATGGATTGAGGACTCAGGTCAGGTCTAGCTAGTATCCTTGATCCATTTGGCTTCCTTATAGACATTTAGGGGGGGAAAAAAAAAAAAAAAAAAAAAAAAAAAAAAATCCAGAATTGCATTGACATTCTTACTTTAAAAGCATTTGTCACATGTTCATTACTTTGCATGTTTTCAGGCAGCAGGTAAAATTATCTGACATTCCTCTGGGAAGTATCGTGTATTTAATTTCCTCAGTACCCTGCTCATTCTGCTTGGGTTGAATTATCTCAGTTTGGATAAATGTTCATAGTTGTCCTCCAGTGAGAAAGGGCTACTTGAACCAGCTAGCATGACCTGTGCTTTTGTTATAGTTGCATGATAGTTGTATGCTGGTGATATTTATCCTATTCCTGTAGCTGCTTTATTGTGGCCATTGGCAGATTGTTGAGAAAATTGGGCTTTGGTCAGATCCTGTGCCCCGTGCTGGAGTTCTTAGGAACCAACTTTATATTGTGAGAATAGTAATACCGTAAGACACTGAACACAATAAAAAAATTAGACTGAAGAGGTTGGACCCTGTTTGCATGATACCATCACAGTTTAACATCCAGAGGTCATTTTGTTTAATAACTTAATCTTGGAAACCACATTACCATGAAACTTATCTGCCTAGAATAAAAAATACTTATATTACAAAATTGATTCTATTATTTTGTAGAATCATAGAATATGTCGAGTTGGAAGGCACCCATAAGGATCACTGAGTCCAACTCCCTATTATTATATTATATTATTAATATTATAACTGCCACTTACAGAAAACCTAGCTATTTCTTGGCATTCTCATCTCACCTATTGGAGAAGTTACCTAGCTCTAACTTTTCCTACAGTCTTCTCCTCTTCTTTCCTTTTCCACGAGTGTGAAAGAGCAGCTGCTACTTGATATAATTATTTTAATTGTTTGCATGCTATAAAACTGTTAAAAGCAATTTTAATTTTAACAGTAAATAGGTTTTATTGCCAAGTTATGCTTTTGCTTATAGCTATAAGATGGCAACGGGTGGTTAAAAGTATATTTGATTTTGTACTATTATTTCTGTATCCACTGTATAATCAATGAAGTGATACTATTTTGCCCTCAGGGAAAAAAAAATGCTAATGGAAGCAATTAAAAGATATGAATAATACTGACACCTCTTATTATCTTTCAGGTACATTTGGAGTTTCCCAACACATCAAGTGGTAATGATGCAGTTACAGTTATTTTCCAGTTGACATGATTAGTTCTGTGGCCCAGCCACATTTATCTTGTGCTTTGAAGCCTTTCACGCTAAATTATTGGATTTGGGAAATAAAGTAAATATATATATGAAATGACCTCATCCTTAATTTTAAAAGACATGGGTGAGAATGGCATTTTCATGGTCTACAGCACTAGTCTGTCATACAAGTTATTCTTGATTTCTCTGCTGTGTTCTTTAGACTGAGAAGTTTCAGACTGGAGTGTTGTAAAGAATAGACATGTAGGGCTACAGGCACATAAGTATTAAATCACGTTGAAGGAGATGACCTTTCTGTTAGACACTTAGCTCCATATTTAGATCCTCAAAATGTCCCTGTGCTCACAACTCTATTCAATGTACCTTGAAGGAAGCAACTCCTGAGCCTCACCTGAGGCTTGAGATGCTGACGTCTTCATCTGAGCTATGTTTTCCAGTTTCCAGGGTATTTCTCTTGTCTGTAGAGGGTCTGCATAGTAAACCCTTTCCAGAAATATAAATGCTGTCAGGAATCTATATCTGGACAGGATAATATCTGGACAGGAGCCCTGAAAAATTAAGTACATATCTGTGTTATGCAAGCAAAAATCCCAAATGGCTTGAGCAGAATTTTTAGACCTACATTCAATGAAAAATAGAGGATTTATGAAAAGTTGCAAGTCACAAAATTAATAATAATAAACTGTGATTCTGAACAGGATTTAAAGATACACATGAAACAGCAGAATAGACTTGGCTGCAGAGGGCCTTGACATTCTTACCTTCCTTATAACCTTTAAATCTAAGTCTGGGAAGGCCCTGTGTGGAGCCTTAGACTATTGATTTACTAGAACTGGGTGCTTTAACAGCCACCAAAATGCAGACATTTTTTTCAAGAGTTCAGGATAAAAAAATCTGTGCAGCTAAATAAAAATTCAAAAGTTCAAATGTGGTTTTAAAGGGTGTATCTAAATTTATGGTTTTATCCATAACAGTAACAAAATGAGAGACTGCTTGAAGAACGCCAAAGACTGCCTATTACTTAAGGAAAAAAAAAAAAAATGCTGACATTTTTTAAGAAAAAAAAATTGCTAACATTTAAGATTCCTTTTATGATAATATATAATGTCTTCACTCTTCTCCATACACATTACATACTTGTCCTAGTGAGAAACGGTGCCTTCTCTCCAAAAGGTGGCTAGAGCCCATTAGTATTTACCCTGATTCTGTAAGCTGGAAGTCATAAAGTGCCCCTGCCTCTGAAAGGCAGGAACTGGATAATAGCACTGCTTCATCTAGTTTAAGTGTTGTGCTGCATATTGTATTGCTATTCATTGTGAATGTGACCCTTTTTAGACACTAGATAGCTACGTGTATTTCTAATCATTCGGGGACTATCATCATGTAATTTATTTTACTCACCTCATTATTATTATTTGTTGCACCTGCATAAAAGGTGCTTTTATTGTGCTCAAATATTTACTTTGTTATCCTGATGGGTCTATATGCCCAACTGTTTACTCTCTGATCATGCTGAAACACTAAGCCCTCTGCTATGCCTTCCATGTGATCAATCAGCTAATCAATAAGGAGTTTTAGGGGGTTTCTTATTTTTTTAATGCTTGAATACTACATTGCATGGCAACTATTTCCCAGCAATTTGAGTAGGACAACAAAATAATACATTTTTTATATTTAAAAATAATGAAAAATAAACTTCCTCCAAATAATAGCAAGGTACTTGATTTAAGAAAAGGCCGGTGATGTTGGTTTAATAAAGTTACACAGAGCAAGTGGTTTGTCCAGTCCATAAAATGAAAATGTCTTAATCAGGATGACCAGTTAAATCTGCACAGATGAATAATTCAAAATTTTTCAGACAGCTGATCAAAGAAATACAGATGTCAGAATCTTGGAAAACAGGACTTTAACCATCACTGTAGGAAACTTGAAAATTAAACAGGGAGTATCTAAGAACAGAAGAGCTCAACAAATTAAATGAATGTCATTGTTTAACTAAGAGGGATGAGAATCATACACAAATAGGTAGCTAGATGTTGAAAAAACTAAATGCTGGTTGCCTCTTGGCTGCAGTATCCAGAGCTATAACCTCACAAGTTCTTTGAGGACTTCCCGAGTTTCACTTTTATCTAAAATATGTATTCCCTTTTGAATGTGGGGTTGTTTTGTTGGTTTGGTTTTTTTTTTTCAGGAACAAAAAAAAACTTTTTTGACATCAGTAAGTGACTTATCTAAAGAAACATGATCAGGTAGTATAAAGGCAACTGAGATGCTTTTGGAGAAAACAAGACAAATATGGTACAATATCAGCCATATTTACTGGAAACAGAACCTGTCTCACTCTAATCTGAGTCATGTTTGGGACTGTCCAGAAGAGTGCTGACTGGAACAGAACAAAATTGTGCTAGGTAATGTGCTAATTGTTCACTGACACGCACGGCTGAGACTAGTACTCAAGCCATGACATCGTTTCTTTTACCTTATTCTCTGACATAATCTAGAGCTCTGAATTTTCTCCGGATCAAACACCAAAGAAAAAAAAAAAAAAAAAAAAAAAAAAAAAAAAAAAAAAAAAAAAAAAAAAAAAAAAAAAAAAAAAAAGAAGACAAACAAAAACCTGAGGTGCTTCAAGTTTTGAGGTTATAGC
Source organism: Athene cunicularia (assembly GCF_003259725.1). Classification (NCBI taxonomy): domain Eukaryota; kingdom Metazoa; phylum Chordata; class Aves; order Strigiformes; family Strigidae; genus Athene; species Athene cunicularia. The sequence goes on from NW_020799142.1 coordinate 31,246,741, forward strand.
TGAACAGGATTTTAAAGATCATTATTACAAATTTCTGTGTCCTTTTGTGGATGCTCTTACTGATACAGATATCGGTTGGAATGAGATGGAATTGAGCTACTGTTACATAACTTAGAAAACCTTAGAAATTTGAAGCAAACCAAAGGAGAAATACAATTAAAAGTAATTTCTAATATCCGAGTTATATTTTTTTATTCTTTTTTTTACCTTAGTAGTTTCTGAATAGGAAATGTGAGGATCATCTACCGAGATGTCTGACCATTCAGGCTCCTTCAAGCTGTACTTATCCTCTCTGCACTTATATGAATGTTTTGTTCTATCTTTCCATTCAACAATGAAACTGAACTTTCTCAATTGTCATTGAAGCTGTGCAGTTAAACGGCTTAGGCAAGATTTATGCAATGTGTCTAGAGCTGGTTAAAAAAATTAAATTCCTCATAATTGAAAAGGATAGCATGAATTTTTAAAAGCCAAGACAGTAAATGTCAGCAAACTACATTTTTTCTTTTGAGATGTTGTGGTTTGTTGGCATTTAAGAACTATACCACAAGAATATTCATTTTAGTAAGCATAGACCTCCATGTTGTATTGGTCTATGTTTGAGCCAGTCATCTTAGTTAATTATAGATAAGGGTGAGAAATAAGGAGCTCTAGCAGTCAATGAGTGTTTCACCCCAAAACTCAGCTCTGTTTCCTTCACCTCTTCTCTTTCCGTTTTCCAGTTTCTTTATTCCTCTTAACTCAAAGTCAGCGTTTCACTTCACATGACTGACTGAAAAAAAGAGCTTATTTCACAGGAGAAGAGGATGGAAAGGGGGAATAGGAATAAAGACATACAGGGGGCTGGGAAAAGGAGAGACAGAATTTTCTAACAGCTTATATTTTCCTCCCTTTGCTTAGATTGAATATCTGCTGTCTCCAAATTGTCTTCTACCAAAAGGCCATGCCCCATTTTAAAAACAATTGTTTCACCTCAAATTAATTTTAATAAGTGTGCAGTCTCACTTTGACATCATACTGTCTCCTTTGTTTATGCCTTATCTTTGTTGCTGTTTGTTTTATTACATGTGAGAAACTGTACCAGAGTATGTCATGGAATTATACACAGGCTTACAAAATCTACAGAAACTCAACACCAGAGGAACCTCTTATCCTAAACAAAGCCAACACTACATCCCCACTGCTCCCTAACAAAGTTGTTGTGCCCTCACTTCGGGAGAGATATCCTTAATACACAACCAGTTGTGTGGAGAACTGGCATGGTTGTTTGCTGACTCCTCTGGTACGGGTTTTGGAAAATCTTTACTCAGCTCAACAGTAGCTGCCATAAGTCATTGCCTCCTTTTTCAAGCCTAAAGCCAACTTAGGCTCCTAGAACAGGACTGAACAGGACTGAAGACTCAAGAGAACCAAGTATTTTTTCATTTTGGTTTCATTTCTACATGTGACTTCACAGAAATAAGGAATTACTTTGAAAAAAGGGAAAAAATCCTTGGGTGAATGACAGAACATGGGTTTGTAGAGCATGGTGGGAGGGTGATATCAGAGCTATATAAACATGGAAAGCTTCTCCCTAAGTTTCAAAAGGAAAAGAGCTGGTCATCTCTAACTCTCCATTCTTATTTCTTATTCCTTTCAGCCTAGCTATAGTCTTTTCATTAAATGACTGCATAAATATGACACATTTATATGACACTGTAGGAACTGCTGAGTACAGTTGAGTGCAATTTGCCTCGCCAGGTGAAGCAAGCAGTACTGAACTCACATTCAGTCCAAATGTTTTTCCTTTCAAACCCTTTGAATGGTCTCAGGAAGTCGAATCTGGCAGTAACTCCAAGTAGACCAGCTGATCTTCCCATACCTGGCCCAACTCTTTCAGTTTCTCGTTTGAAGTATTTGTGTCAAGCAAACGAACAAAACTGAAATTAAAACCATTAAAAACTAATTGATCTTTGTATGCCATCCCCTTCCACCCTTTTAATGAATTTATTTTCTATTTAATTCCATGAGTTTTCTCTTCTTTTATGATATCATAGCATATTGCCTAGATGTTTTAGCTTCTTTTTACATGGTGTTATAATCTAAAATGAACTGATAAGTTATCTGTTGGTAGAAAAAAAATAACTCAGATAAACTGTGACAACAGATAGAAAAAAGTAAATAAATATTCATGAGCATTTTAAAATTTGAATTTGCAAGAAATAAATATAGTACACTGCTTTGGAGAAAATATGCAAATACTAGGGAAACAAATATTAATAGTCTGGTTATATATTCCCATTTTTGTGATTCTTTGTGATTCTTTGTTTAAGAGTTTACACTGAGCTTGTGTTATTCATGCATAATAAAATCCCACATTTTAGAACGGCTTTATTTTTCAAGAAAAAACCCACCTCATATTAGCAATGATTAAGAAAGGTGGTCACAGTCCCCACATATTTTCTTAAAATTAAGAAATCATGCTGAGAAATAAAGACTATTATTTCTGATATTTCTGTTCCCCATAACTGCATAATAAAATATGCATTTCAACTCTGAAAGAGTCCCTGTGGCGGTTCTTTATTTGGCTCAAATGACCAGTAACAGCCCCCACACACCCTGCAGCACAGTTTGATAGGGCACATGTGAAGTCCTTCTGATGGAGGGAAAATGAGGCTGTCCATGTCTTTGGGTTGAAGGAGAAAAAACTCCTAAAGGTGCAGGTGTGATAAGGGAGAAGACACAAGGCCAGCAGTGTCCCCAGCACAGGGCAGGCTGGCAGGAGTCAGGGAAAAACACCAGTAAGGAAAGTCATGATGTTACAGGGGAGGTGATGGAGCTCTTTGTGCCATGTGCAGCAGGGTGAATTCTAGGCTCAGAGTTAAGAGAGGTTTCCCTCCCGATATCTAGACAGTCTCATTTATAATGTATAGGCAGATGCACAGATTTTTTTTTTTTCCCCTATATATCCGTTTGTATGGGTTTTAAAACACATCAGCAGGTTACGTATTCTGGAGAATATGTGACCTACGAATATAAATGTCACAGAAAGGGAGAGAAAAGTCCATTCCCATAAAGTTAGTCAAGTTCTTAGAGAAAGAAATGAGTGGAGAAAGAAATTATGATGTTTCTCCTAAATATGGAATTATTTCTGAATACTTATCTTCAGCAGGGAAGATTGCAAAAGATGTGTTTATGGCACTGCTCCACGTTTATATCCATACATGCTCTTTTAAAGAAATATTGCAAGTCTATTTATTCTCTACTTGTCTGTAGCATCTGATAAATACACTCAAATATGTCAGTGGATATGTACAATCAAAGGCAAAGTTGTTAGAAGAACATATATTTCCAAGTACTGTTCTGTGGAGTGCTATCTGGCTAGTGATCAGCTCGTTAGCTGTCAGCTTGATTGCTTCATCGGCTTTTCATCTGGTCAAAAGTGGATATCTTGGTGCCTTCCATAAGCTCCTAGTTCTGAAAAAAAAAAAAAAAACCAAAACAAAACAAAACCAAAACAGGTACATATCTGAATGCTTTCAAATGCAGACTTGAAGACATGCATTTTTTAAAGGTAAATACTGTAAGGTGTTAATAACTTTTATGATAATTTTCCTTTAGGAAAAAAAAAAATAGTTCTTTTTAAGACATTTTTCAAGGTTTTTGATAACCTGTAAAGTTCAGTGCTACACAATGAATACACGGTTTGACTTTGGGCAAGAGATTTTGGATTTACAACAAAGCTAGGAGAAAAACTTACTTAGTTTGTTGACAACAGTTAGGCAAAATGCTTTGAGCAAACAGAGATCACTCCTAGTATATATATATGTCACGGCTTTGGCATCAAGGAGTACCTGTACACTTTTGCCAATCTTTCCTTAAGACTTCAGGGCAAAATGACACCAAATGCTCTGCAGCTTTTTTTCTCCAGAAGTCCTTGCAATATGATTTAGATGAAGAATCCACATATACAAACCATCTCCAAAAATCAGTTACTGTATAGTCAATATGCTTTTCTTCTTTATTTTGATTCCCTTCACAGTGTTCAGACAGTACTTCAGTTGTGGCATAAGACAGAAATTCATCTGTCTATGGAGTTCAGAGCCACCTGTTCAAAACAAGGTGTTTGATACCAGCAGATAGCAATCATTAATCACGAAGTGAAATCCCTGTAGATGTTACACACATTTCAGAAAACAGGGGGTTTGTAGAATGTATTTCCAAAGCGGTATCTTCTTTATACAGTAAATTCTAATATGAATTGTCATGATATAGCCAGCTATCTATGTGAAGTGTGAATGCATTTTATTGCGTAAAAGCAACAGAAAAAATGCCTTTTTTACGTTTAACTTGTACAGCTTAGTTTTCCATTGTATTGAATGAGACGTTGCTAAAACATTTCTAAGTTGATGTGATGATTGATGGCCAAGTCAGATGCTGCAGTCAGAATAAAATTGAAGTGAAATTTCATCATACATCTATCCTCACGAAAAATCATACTTTGAGAGTTTACCACAAGAGCTTACATTTAATTTTATTATAATATAAATATTATAATGTTGAAGTGGTTGCTATTAGAAATGTGGTTTTCATTGACAAAAGATGATCAACATGACTTTTATGACTAGATCCCATCAGAAAATCAGAGCACCAATTTTAAGTGGAGATCTTTGTTTAATGGTAGAAAATTTAATGTAACAACCCCTAGAATCTGTTTTCACCATGAGAAATGACTGGTGAGAAGGTATTTATGAAAATGCATGCCAAGTAAACTAGTAAGCATGTAGATGTTTATAAAAATCTCACTACTGAAACCTGTCATAAAGTTCAAAGACATATTAAAACAGGACACCCGGTGTTCACATCTTTGATCTCAGTCTGGGAAGTAGAAGAAGTGCCAGTATATTGTAGGTTTTTTGTGAAGCCAGCTGGATCTCCTGTTTGTCCACCAGCCAGTAGATCTGCACGTGCAGCGAATAGAAAGTGAATATTCATTATGAAGGTACAGGTGTTGCACAGATACTCATGGAAAGAGTTTGCTTTAAAAAAAAATAAAAAAATAAAAAAAAAAAAAAAAAAAAAAAAAAAGCAATGCTGACTTGGGGTATCCAATCTTTCCAACAGGGTGGTCAATCCCTGTCCAGACAGTGACAGGAGTTTCTATTACAAGGAACCTTGTAGCAGCATCTTCAGCTGGATCAAGTGTGATGACACATAATCTCTCCAGACCTCACATTTGGCCGGCTAGACAGTAATGTTCTGGGTGTAACAGTCTGCTCCATCTCCCAGCTGTGCTATTTACAATCACTTTAATTCTGGATTTTGTGGCTTGAGAAGAAGCCCTGAGGCAGGTGATACCCATGACCTGTTGAAACATGAGTCTGTAAGAAAGTACATGAAGCAGCAGCTTCCCTTACTGATGTTCATTGCCTGAGTGCAAGTAAAGCTGGTAAAGCAGAGTTGAAGCCAAACGTATCAGTAATGAACCTAGCTAGATCAGCTACAAGAGGATCTTGTCTCTTATCTGAGCTACAAGAGGAACAGCAGCTACTGTTGTTCATAGAACGACATGCAAATTTTTAGTTAAACTTCAGTATTTTCAGATCAGCTCTGAATAAGGTGTTCCTGTTGCTAGAAAACTCACTCAAGGGGAAGATATAATCTCCCTTACCTCTACCTCTTGGAGGATGCAATAGGTCAGAATGGTTAGAAGAGATAAAGAGTGTCCCCTTATCATGAAATACATTCACACAAGTGTATTTTTTTTATAAGCTGTTTCAAACTTTTCTAACAGACAGCAAGGACCTACTTCAAATATTCTCATGTTTAGAACTAACTTCTGGTGAATGTGAGCTAAAAAATGCTTTCAAATGTTTTCATCTGCTCAAAATGTAAATTTGAAGAAGGCACTACACCGAGCGTGGATGCATTCTGAGTACTTTGCTTTAGAAAAAATATATAGAATTTAAGATATTCTTTTAAATATAGTTGAAGGTTTGTGTGTACTGTTGTTTACGCACTTGGATAGAGGTGGTTGCAATAAAACTATCACGTTTTAGATTACTTCTTCTACCCTAACCAGAGGTGGTAGTATCTGACATTTCAGAACATTTTCTGTTGCTGGTGTGAGTCTTGTTGTTGCTTGGTTTTAATTTGTTTTGTTACTTAACAAAATTAAATAGCATAGACATGTCAGTTGTATAACCCAATCTTGTTTATGTATTTTTCTCTTTCATTTGAACTCCAGTGTTTTTCTTGTCTGCCTTACTCTATTTTATAGCAATAAAATTACCCATATGAGCTAGCCAACTAATCTGCATAAATAATTCTATTTACTTAAGCATGTTGAATTAAAAATTCTACATAATCATCTGGGATAGAAACAAAAGAGTCTTTCAAGCTTTACTTTAGACTTCTTTTGGTTTAGGTGGGATTTGAACCAGTCCACAACTTTCAGTAGGGAATTAACTAATATCACTGTCTCCCATTTACATCACTGTCACTGCTGGCTGAATCACGTAAAATGCAAAAAAAAAGAGATTTAGGGAAAGAAGCTGAACTCAAGCCTTCTTCTCCTGCTGTAAGAGTCTTAGCATGAAGTTAACTCTTGTCTTTCCAGTTGTTAGTTCCCTCTGTGCACCGGCAGCTTCCAAAGGAACGTTTATGAAGTGTCTCCTGATTATCATTTTTCCTGAGATTAGCAATCATCCAGAGAGGAAATATCTACAACATGCATTCTGAATAACTTACCTCAGAAAAAAAAAAAAAAAAAAAAAAAAAAAAAAAAAA
>NW_020799142.1:31253558-31324731 GCF_003259725.1 Athene cunicularia
TTTTTTTTTTTTTTTTTTTTTTTTTTTTTTTTTTTTGTCACCCCTAATGAGCTCAAACCATGACAGCTCCTTTATTGTTGCATAAAGAAAATCATGTCAGACTCAGTTTGTCCCAAATTTAGTCCTGTTTGCTGGAGAGGCATACCAAAGCCACAGAGGAGTGAACTGGTCCAGAATGATCCAGGTAGTGGTGAGATATTAAACATGTTCTGCAGACCATCCAGGGACCTTCCACAGAGGACTTCAGGTTCAACTTTAGGAATAAAGGAGCTGTAAGTGTCTGTCTTTAGATGAAGTGTTAAAAAATCACCCTATTCTGTAATGGGGTCTCTGGAGTTCCTAGTGTATCATGTAAGAAAGTTGGTTAGAGGGTAACCTGATAAGTTATCTTGCATATCCCTTGTAATATGGAAGTATGATAATAAAAGTGGATGTGTGACAAGTAATCAGAGAATTCCCTTACTGAACAGCTTATCTCTTTATGATCAGTATCCCCATGTGTCAATCAAATTTTGTACCCTTATGCTTTCCAAGATTAAAAAAAAACAAAACAAAACAAAAAAAACAAAACCTAAACCACAAAAAAAGTGCCCTCACAACCTGTTACTTTGGCAGTTGTAAAGTTTGAAAAAGAACAGATTTATCGCCTACTGACTTCTCATTCTGAGGCTGTGTATGAAATAATTCACTCCATCTCAATACACTCAGCTCTTGGTTGAACAAGGGAATCATAGAATCACAGAATCATTCAGGTTGGAAAAGACCCTCGGGATCATCCAGTCCACCCCTCAGCCTGACTCTACAAAGTTCTCCCCTACCCCACATCCCCCCACAGCTCATCCAAACAACCTTTAAACACACCAGGGGATGGGGACTCCCCCCTCCCTGGGCAGCCTATTCCACTCTCTGACCACTCTTGCTGGGAATTTTTTTTTTCCTAATGCCCAGTCTGACCCTCCCCTACTGCAGTTTAAAGCCATTCCTGTCCCTGATCCCCTGGGAGCAGAGCCCAGCACCAACCTCCCTGCAATGTCCTGTCAGGAGCTGCAGAGAGGGATGAGGGCTCCCCTCAGCCTCCTCCTCCTCACACTGAACACTCCCAGCTCCTTCCCTGGCTCCTCACAGGATTTATTCTCCAGCCCTTCCCCAGCCTCATTGCCCTCCTCTGCCCTCGCCCCAGCCCCTCGAGATCTCTCTCGGATTGAGGTGCCCAGACCTGGACACAACGCTCCAGGTGTGGCCTCACCAGTGCAGAGCACAGGGGGACTGTCACCTCCCTGCTCCTGCTGGTCACACCAGTGCTGATACAAGCCAGGATGCCCTTGGATTTCTTGCCCACCCGGGCACACTGCTGGCTCATGTTCAGCTCTTTGTCAACTAGAACCCCTAGATCCTTTTCTTCCAGACAGCTCCAGCCACCCCTCCCCAAGCCTGTAGCCATGCAGGGGGTGGTTGTGGCCCAAGTGCAGGACCCGGCACTTGCCCTTGTTGAAACTCATCCGGTTAACATTGGCCCACTGATCCAACCTACCCAAGTCTCGAACATGTGATCTGTGTAACTGCAACTGAGCATGAAGGTTTGGTACATGCTCTGAAGTGCACTATTATCCAAAATAAACAGCTGGCTCCATTAGGAGGTAAGAAAGGGGACTGATAACATGCCTGCTCTCCTTGGATAATAAACACCTATTGACTTTGCAGGTAATAATTCAGAAAACTAAATGGATACTTGCTATTCAGTGAAGACTTGTTTAATGGTAACAACTGAAGATTAGTCTCTACTCCAAATTACTGCTAATTGAATCTTGTTCTCTGTGTTTGTTTCCAGCTTTATCTGACTCTTCAGGCTTATCTGCAGCTCTGTAAATGTTTTGTGTTCATTCCAGCACAACCTCAAGAAAATTCATCGTGTTTCCCAAATCCTTTTCCATTACCTATACGTACTCCCTTTCTTATTCACTGATACTTTGAAGAAACTGATTCAGGGTGCAAGTACCAGTGTTCCTGATACACAAACTTGAGGGAGGTGGACTGGCTCCAATTTGAAGACAAATGCCTGATGTAAAGATAGGCAATTCCTTCAGTTAGTCCTGATGGAAATGCAGACTAAAATCTATTCTTTCAGTTCTCAGACATGCCAAACCAGTGCAAAAGCTGCAGGGTCCTGCTCAAATAAAGGACAGAGTAACTCCACCAGTCTCAGATGACATGGGAAATGCAAACAAACTAGTTTGTCCTAACAAGGGGTAGTAAAAAAGCCCCTCTGGTCTTGATAATCTGGCATAGAAGTAAATGGCAGTTTAAGTCAATTAGTGTCTTTTGTGACTCCTAGTGCTGTCCATAACCAAACATATCACATAAACACAGAGGTGATGATACTCTCCTCTTATACTTAAAAAGCAGGATTTCAAACCAACCAAATCACACTCCATGATCTTCATTATAGAATTTACCTGTGCACCCTTTTCGACTTAACATTTTGAGTGTTTCACAGACTGCTCTGTTACCTCAGTAATTGCTGGGAGGGAACACGATGCAGTAATTTGCTTCCATTTAATGGAAACTTATCAAGTCTTACCAAAAAAACAATACAGAGAGATGATGTAATTCAGTGCCCTAGAATTCATGTCATACTCACTGAAATTTTTTAGCACTGTGGATATGCAGGCTTTCATTATAGATTTAGGTCATATTACTCACGCCTCCTGCTCATCTCCTCAGCTCATCTTTGTGCAGAATATGCTTAAGTGCATTACAATACTTCTCTATCTAGAATTTGATTTCAGTGATGTTAGAGTCTGCTCCTTGGCCTGCAGTTGCATCATTCTGTGGTGTTAGAATGATGAAGAGAAAATGACAGGTTAATTATTCAAACCCACAAATGTTAACCCATTCTTGGAGTCTGGACTTTTTTTTTTTTTCTTTTTTTTCCTGTTTTACTATCTCCAGGTGTATTTCACACTTAGAATGCCAGTTTATTAGTGAATCTTGGGGGTGAGGGGAGAGGAGCAAGGGTTTGGAAAATAGTCTAGTAATTTAGGTGTATAACTGCTGTTTCAACCCGACCATTCTACTGACTGCAATGCCACAGGATGAACAGCCTTCTTGTCCCCCATCCAAATGCAGGAACTAAGCAAATAGGGACAGTTTTTAGTTTGTTCAGTCACCAAGTAGTGTATAAATTTCACTGGTAATGGGGCAAAGAAATGCTTTACCTACACCAAGACTTTCAGCTAACTGATTTTAGTGAGGTGATGTGACATTTGCTAACTTTTTTCTGGTTTTCTTACTTACATGAATGGTTAGTCAATCTGTATGTGGAAACACATTCATGCAGGATGGAAGAACATCCCATGCTTCATCAAAATGTGGTAATAGATGAATAAAAAACACAGCTTGTCAAGGGCTTGGTAACTGTTGATAATTTTAGATGGATTAAAGTGACCATGTAATAAACTGGACATAGCAAACAACATTTATCAGCTTTTAAGTGGTAGCCTGCCGTTGGTTTATTAATTTCCAGCAGTGTGTACTCGTCTAATTCAGTTGTAGAAGTAAAATGTCTGGGTAAAATAATGGGATTGCATTTACAGTATGATACACTGATCCTACAGATATAGACACTGCACTTTTCTTCTGTCACTGGCTTTGTCTATGAAGCCTAATTTAATTGTACAGCTCTTCAAAGGAAAAATCTTGAGGGAGGAATAGGAAAAACTCTGTGATATAACATTTTAAGAGACAAAGAGATTTCTTTATCTTCTATCAGAAAATACCCAGGGCTGATTTAACATCTGACTCAGTTCATGCAACTAGAGCCATCTAAAATTAGGTGTTTTTCCTAAAGTGCTTGTCCAGTTTCCTACTGTTAGAGAGAAGAAATAGGTAAGAAAAATAATTCATTAGAGTCTTTTGCTTTTCTCTGCTCACTACAATAGAAGCCAAAATTATGCTTTTAAAATAAATAGTTGACATTTCAATCATTAAAAGAGAGATGATTCCTACTAATGTAAATTCCTTTATGTGAGGAAAACTCCTCTGAGATGTATAAGGGTGGAGTTTCCCTAGGACAGAAAATGGCAAAAACTCAATGTAGATCATCTCAGTTATGCAGAGCAAACTTTTGCCACTGCTACCAAATTTGTAGCAATGGATGGAAGTAAGAACACTTTCCTAAGAGGGAAATTATTGAAATGTTTTATTCTTTTCAAAAGTCTAAGGGATTTTTAGGTTCCATTTCCCTATATTGGAAAAAAAAAAATAAAAACAACAAACAAACACAAAACCAGGCAGGACTTCACGGTGGTCTTCCATCAGAGTTTGTGATCGACTTCTCTGTTGACAAAACTGCCATTTTAAACTATCTTGCTGTAAATATCCCAGACAATTTCTCTGGGAGAAAACAGCAGAATAAATTCAGGTTAAGGTTAAAGCATAAGATTTATCAGTCGGATTGGTTGATGAAACAAGGTGGAGTAGTTGCTAGTCCTCACATTAAGCGTTCCCCAGCTATGAAGCAGTTGTTAGTGATCTCTGTGCTCAGGTTCAGAATGAAATCCTGTGGCTTGTTGTATATCAAGGGTTATATTTTACTTCATTTTGGAAATTAAAGATATGCATTTCTATAAAATTCAGATTAATTCATTAAACTTTCATTCATTCTGGTGTGTTCTTTTAACTTCTTTGAAAAGTCTTTTTCATTTATAGAAAATAGTGATCTAATTATATATGTTAAGCTTTCTATTTAGGTATGTAAAGCTTTCTGTACTCTAAAAATATTTATACAACATGGCTGAAAAATAGTTTTAGTGCAGTTATAAGTGACAAACATGAAGAAATCAATGTAATCGTTTTCAAAGTAATATTTTTAGGCTAGCTTAGTGACTAGAATTAATATGTAATTCTTAGTATATTTGTTTTCTTCATTAGAGTCTAGAAGAAATAATTTCCTAACAAAAATAGGATGCAACCAACTCCAAGGAGAGATTTTTTATTTGCTTTTAATTTAAGTTTCATATTAATTATGAAAAATAATGTGAAGTAAATAAGACTCAAATATCTCATTTTCATTTGTCTGTTTTCAGTGAACTGGTTTGCATGTTTCTGCCAAACTGTTGCTGACTTCTGCTCCACTGAGTCATCTCCCTTACTCTGTGGTGACTAAAAAGACGTTAAGAAAAGAAATTAAAATGGGTACCGATACTGGGTGCACAAGTATGTACTACTGACTCATGGAAAGTACCAAAATAAGGATTCTAGCTCTGCCACTAATTCAACCTTCAGCAAGTTTCAGCCATCTGAATTTTAAACAAAAGAAAATTGTAAGAGCTTCTGTGAAGCCTAAGTGATTAATGACCTTAATCTCTTTGAGATTCTCAGATCAACTGTGCTAAGAAGGCTAAACAAACCAAGTAGCAATACTGGCAGTATATATCATTAATGTCACATCAGCATTAATTGAAAAGGTATTTATTATAATTGCCTTTGCCTGGAATACTGTTTTGTTTTTAGAAACCACAGCCTTTGCTATGGACAGGTGCTTTTGAATGGCTACTGTGCAACCTCAGATATGTAATTAATGTAAGTTGTAATTAATACAAGTTGCCTTGACCTTTTATTCTAAGTAAGCTGTGTATTAACAGGCAAAGCTAGCTGGTTTCGGCAAAGTCTACAGCTGGCACATGGATGTGTGTTCCCCAAGGACATATGTAAATCCAGCAATGCAAGAAAAACCCTGCTTTTTTTTTTTTTTTTTTTTTTTTTTCTTACCACTGCTGAGATGAATACATTGACCTTTTTCTCCTGCATAAACTTTCAGTAGCAAGACACTGAGACAAGACAGACACCCAATCATTCATCCTGTAAATGTTAGTAAGAAGACAAGAGTGCTGCTTACTCAAAAATAAAGTGGCCAAAAGGTCAAACCAGATGTTTGGGTGCCCACCTCTTTATTTAGACACACATGTATTTGATTTTTAAAACATGTTGAGCCCTCATCTTCTCTCCTGTTAATATTCAGTACCTTTAAAACTTTTGTTACTGCAAGGTACAGTTTGTAACCATTAATTATAACAGACAATTAATTATAACACTTTATTATCAGACTTGTGCCTTTCTCAGTGACTTAAACTCCAGTGGATTGTTCTCAGTGGAGGGGTTTTGATGTACCAAACAACTTTTCAGGTATTAGCAAGCACACAGGGTGACATCACAAAATACACATTCTATCTCTTATCATCATTGTTTCATGCTGTAACATTATGTATTCACTTCAGTCATGAGAGATGTTATAAATATAGACAAGATTTATCATTAGAATTATTATTGGCATCTCAGAGTTGTAGACTCTAAAATGAGTCCATGGACAGAATTTCCAAAAAAAGGAAATTCTGGTTAAGTATTAAGGAAAAAATAATCTTCACAAAGAATGTGGTCAAGCATTGGAACAGGCTACTCAGATATTCAGACACTGTCTAGCTATGATCCTGAGCTGCCTGATCTAACATTGAAACTGGATCTAACATTGAAGTTAGATCTGATTTGAGTGAGAGCTTGGACCAGATGACTTCAACTAAACGTAAGCTAGAAACTCTAAAACTTTCTATACATCAAAGCACTGAGATTTTCAAGCAGGCTTCAGATTGAATGGTTGAATTAGAATTTAAAAAAAAAAAAAAAAAAATATTTCTGAATATACATTTCTGAACCAGATTACATTATATAGTTCTTTCCATATCAGGGTACTGGAATGAATGACTTCATGTTAGTGATCCACCACTTCAGTCTTATGCTTTCTGTTTCTATAGGATTCATCCCAGGTTTTTTACTAAATACATGAAGGAGTGAAATTCAAGTGCTCTGTAAAATTAACATTATGAAGTCTCAGCAACTCTCATCTTTGACTGTTTTTTCTGTTGTTATCAGTATCACAGATAATAACTGAGACGTTGAGTTTAAGACACTTATCTGTCTCTTCCATAGAAACACATTAGAAAGCTGATTCTGAAACAGAAATAAGTGTAAAATACGTAACCAGATTTCTGTTTTGTTTGTTTGTTTGTTTTATTGTGTAGTCCTGTTTGTTTTGTTGGGTTTTTTTTATAGTGCTTAATTGAAGGCAAGAGAAAATGAAGTCATAGAATATCCTGTTTCTTCAGTTCTTAACAGTGTTTATTCTTTGACATATGATTGCCACCACAATCATTTGTATGTACAAATACATACAAAAATGTACACTTTTGTACATGAACTTAGTGCTTCTTTCTTCAACTTTCTTTAATTAATCAGAATTGGACCTTGAAGTTATATGTTTAAAGGAAAACTATTTCATACATGAAGATTTTTTAAATTATTGGGCAGAGGGAGAAAAAAGCTGATTGTAAAACTGAGTGTGGGATAGGTTACTCTTCATTTGAAATATTAATTGCTTTTATTTCCTTTCTCATCACGTCTCTAATGTGCAGGTATGGGTCTCAGAGCACTGATGCTTTTAGGACTACTTGAGGTGAGAGCAGTAATTAAATACTGTGAACCTAGGGTTAAATATTTCACATCAGGGTTTGGGGAAGAAAGCTACAAAACATTTCAAGATACCTAAATACAGTGATTTCATGTGGCACATCTGTTGCATAATTTTGATGCTTTTAAAACATTCTTACTGTGACAGATTTTGTGAAACTGCCAATGGGTCTTTGAATCTTGTATGCTTTCCTACCCATGCAAAGATACAACACCTATTTTTGTTAATTTTTATGTTCAGATGCTTAAAGGAGAGGATTTAAAATTTTTTAACAGCTCTCAATCCTCCTTTTGATTCCTCATACCTCTGACCTTACTTAATTTGGCATTGCTAATACATGGGAAAACTTACTAGAAAATATATGATCTTATGAAAGTAAGTTTAGCACCTTGAGGAAAGTCTTCGGATAATCACAACTTTAAATATGCCCATATAAAACCAGAGGCAGAAAGACAGATATAGAAGATGTAGGAATAAAAAAGTACATATGATATTTAATAACAGGATCCTACACTAAACTGAGTGTAAGTGCAGCAGACCTGGGGCTTCAGACCTTAGAATATTAACAAATTTTTCCTAGTAATGTGATTCAGCAAAATAAAGGTTCAATTACAAAGCGAAGTAAAACAAACAAGTTGTGTTCAGATTTCATTATCTCCCTCTGAAAATATACTCATGAAATATATTATTTTTTTTTTTCTTTTTAGTAGACTGATATGATTGCAATCTCTGCTCAGGACCTTATTTAAAAGACTACTGAAACATGAATAAGTTTTTCTGGGGCAGTTATGTAGATTTGGTCATAGTACGGTGATGGGCAATAACTGTGATTAAGCAATAATATTACATTTTTCAGTATATGTGAGTTAGCTACACAAATTACTAGGCCCAGTGTCATTGCAGGACTTAGACCAATGCCACATTTCTTCTCAGAAATGTCTAATGTTCTACCACATATCGATTCCTTCTACTACTGAACCCATATACAGGGAACCCATTTTGTCTCATTAGCCACAGCCCATCCAACCCAGTCCAAGTCCATGTGGTGATGCTGACATGAGTAAAACAGAACCCTTTGATTCTTTCAGTCTCCATCCTTGTTTTTCTGTCCTATACATACCAAAATATTTATGGGCACCATTAAAGCTTGTCAGCTAAAGAGCTTTGTGACAATCTTGTCTTCTCTGGGAGAGGGAAATCTGTGAGGCTGAAGTCTTTTACCCTTCAGTTCACTGGGGAAGCTTAAGAATTACATTTCTATGACCTTTATAAAAAACTTCGAAATTGCCTGCATTCCAGGAAGATGTAATAGAAAGAATCACTACTTTGCACTTGTAGCAGTCATGCTGAAGTGCTAAGGTTTGGATAACAGGCCCAAACCAGAGCTGACCTATAGATGAATCCTGTATATTTTATAACTGGTTACCATTGTACAAGCAGATATTGTGCTAGGTTATAACAAACCACCTATTCTGATGCAAAAAGTGGAAGTATTGAAGTCTGAACAACAGGCCCTGAGCCAAAGCTGCTAACACAGTATGTAGTCATTAGTGAAATATCTATAGAAGATGTAGCTATCCTGAATGTATCTTTATCTATCTTTGTGTGTGGATAAAATAAAAGGGTCACAGAGACCGTTGTCTGGCCTTCTGACTTGGTGTGTGATCTTCCTCATAATCCAATGAGCAGGGAAACTCCCTGAGCTTCTCCCATGAGTCCTGGCCAGGCTTGGAGGGGGGAATCTAATGTGAGACTGAAACCAAATGTTTCTGCTTAAAACAAAGGTGCCAGATATTCTGGCTTGCTGATTTTGGGGTATATAAGGCTGGACCCACTTGCAGTTACTTTAGATGCCTCACCTAGGGGTGGATGCACTGCACAGGACTTCCCAGATGGATCTTTCTTAATCATTATTCTCTTTCTCTTGTAGTAATGATTTGATGCATTACCTTGTATTTTCTTTTTTGTTTAAGTGCACTATTCTGTCTTTTCTTACTGTATGTTTTCTGTATCAGATGTTAAACAGGAGTGGCCCCAACACCCAGCCCTGGGGGACACCACTCGTGACCGGCCGCCAACTGGATTTAACTCCCTTCACCACAACTCTCTGGGCCCGGACATCCAGACAGTTTTTACCCAGCGAAGCGTGTGCCCATCCAAGCCACAAGCAGCCGGTTTCACCAGGAGAATGCTGTGGGAAACGGTGTCAAAGGCCTTGCTAAAGTCAAGGTAGACAACACCCACAGCCTTTCCCTCATCCCATAAGCAGGTCGCCCTGTCATAGCAGGAGATCGGGTCTGTCCGTCAGGACCTGCCTTTCATAACCCCATGCTGACTGGGCCTGATCCCCTGGTTGTCCCACATGTGTTCTATGATGTTACTCAGGATGAGCTGCTCCATCAGCTTCGCAGGCACTGAAGTCAAGCTGACAGGCCTGTAAGTTCCAGATCATCCTTCCGACCCTTCTTATATATGGGCACCACACTGGCCAATTTCCAATCTGTCGGGACCTCCCCGGTCAGCCAGGACTGCTGGTAAATGCTGGAGAGCACCTTGGGGAGCACCCAGCCAGCTCCTTCAGCACTCTCGGGTGTATCCCGGCCGGTCCCACAGACTTGTGTGTGTCTGTGTGATGCAGCAGGTCACTGACTGTCTCCTCCTGGATTGGGGGGTGTCGCTCTCCCAGTCTCTGTGTTCTGGCTGAGGAGGCTGGATTCCCTCAGTACAACCAGACTTGTTACTAAAGACTGAGGCAAAGAAGGCATTAAGCACCTCAGCCTTCTCCTCATCACTTGTTGCGGTGTTTCCTCCTGTGTCTAGCTGGGGGTGGAGGCTCTCCCTGGTGTTTTTTTGCTTTGATCTAACAGAAGCCATAGCCTCTGAAATAATTTCTGGACTCTGCTACAGCCCCTTATTTGAATCTTTTTGTTTGAGCATCTTTATATGGGCTCAAAGGCACTCTGCAAACAGGCTATACACAGCTTATAAGTATAAAGCACTTATTTAGTAGCTAACTTAAGCAAAATATAATTAGGATTAAACAAGTTAAGCAAAGTCTTTGTTGTCCAGGCATTCATCACCCAGGAGGAAAAAAAAATTCTCCTCCTCATCTCCCTGGAAAAAGTCCTCAGTGTTTCTGAACTGTCTCCAGTTTCTCATCATCCCACT
Organism: Athene cunicularia; assembly: GCF_003259725.1. Classification (NCBI taxonomy): domain Eukaryota; kingdom Metazoa; phylum Chordata; class Aves; order Strigiformes; family Strigidae; genus Athene; species Athene cunicularia. The sequence goes on from NW_020799142.1 coordinate 31,264,246, forward strand.
TGATCCAGAAGTCCCAAGCCAGGCAGAGTATTCCTGGTGTGTCATCACCAGTACTGGGCAATAAAGGGATGGTAACTCCCCTTGATCTGATGGCTGTGCTTTTCCTAGAGCAGGCCAGTGCTTGATTTTTCCTCATTCATGATGAAAATATACTTCTGGCTGGTATGTGTGTGGGTACCCACTGTTACTCTAGGTCTTTTTCAGTAGAGGTGTCAGTTTATTACTGGCCTGTACCAGTGCTTAGGCAGGACTTCTCTGTCCTGAAGGAGTTCTTTGCATTTTTCATGCTGAACTTCAAAGGTTCCTTGATGATCTTTAATTTTAGCAAGGTCTCACTGAAACGAATATCTTCTGGGTTTTTTACCATCTGCTTCTCCCTTAGCTTCAAATAATTCAGAAATCTTCTGAGGAATCACACTTTCTCAACATCTAGGCAGTTGATGAAGATATTGAACAGTATTGGCCCATGTATTGATATCTGTCATGCTGCACTTCTTACCAGCTGCCAAACAGACATCAACTCATTGATCACTACTCAATGAGACCAACAGTGTGGACAATTGTCAGCTCATCTAAGAGAGTGTCCAATCTGTACATCTTCAGCTTATCAATGAGGTTGTGGTGAGAGACTTTTATGTAAAATTTTAATAAGTAAAGATATATCTCTGCTTTCCTCTTATCCAGAAGATGGTTCATAGGCAGTCTTTTGACACTGAAAGCAATCAGATTGGTCAAGGATAGTTTAGCTTTGTTAGATATGTCTGTTTCCATTCTTCTTCTCCTTGGAGGACTTGCTCCATGAGTTTCTCAGAGAACAAAGTGAGGCTCTCACACCTATAGCTCCTCAAATCATTGCTCTTGGCATTTTTAAAGGTGTGTTCAGCACTTGCCTGTTTCCAGTCAGAGACTTCCTTCGATCTCTGTGATCTTTGAAAGACTAAGTAGTGATCTCATAGGGACATCAGCCAGATTTCTCAGTATCCTCAGATATATCCTCTCTGTCCACACACCAGTATGCAGTATGAAGTCAGCAAAAGTCTGTGGGACCAGAGGAAAAACTAAAGGTGGGCAGTATGCTAATCAGCTGTTATGATGAACTTAAAAGGCAACAGAAAACTGCTGTGTGGGCACCCACCACCGAAGAGCTGAGGTCTGAAGACCAACGGGAGACTATTGGATCCATGGCGGTGACTATTCTTGCAACTCTCTTCTGGATGCTTGCTTTATTTTGGTCTTTTCCTTCCATTCTGTCCTATCACTACCTCTCTTCACTTTTAGTAATAAAAACTAATTTCAGTTTATTGCATTTGACCTTGTTTGTGTCTCAATCTCACCCTTGGGATCATATTGACATTGGATCAGGACAACCCCAAATAAGAATTTTTCAACACGGGACATAGCAATCTTGCAATTACATCAGTACACTAAGTTAATTCCCATCAGGCCAGATGTGAGTATATCCTGCTTCTGTGGAATAGTGTAAGCGCTAACCCACTTACACAGTTCTTCCTGTCCCCCTTGACATGCCTTGTTATTTTTAGTCAATTTTGACATTGCCCATCCTGATTTCATCTTCTTGTGCCTGAGCAATGCTCTTGTCCTCCTCCCTTCTGTTCTTGTTACCACCTCCATTTCACTTAGTTCATTAAAAAAATCCCTGCTTATCCAATCAGGTTTCTGTGAATATTCTCAGTCATCAAGAAGAGCAGGATTTTTTGTCTTGCTTACAAAGTCTCTTAACAACACAAAGCCTGTTCTCCTCAGGTCCAGTGTGCTCACCCCTCTAACCTTCCTCTGGATGCTGAACTCTGTTATCCTACAGTCCCTGCAGCTCAGACTGCCACCTGTGACAGTATTCTCCACACCTCTTTCCTTTCCTGTTTGTTAGCAGCAGGACCAACTTTTTGTCTAAAATCTCTGCTTTTTATCAAGTCTATAAACCTCTATCTAGCTCATTTCTATATATCTCCAACTGCCTTTTTCTTTACTATAAAAACAAATACATAACAATTTTGCCATAAGGAGAAAAAAGAGGGAAAATACCACCTTTCAAATCTTTCTATTTTTTTTTTTTCCTGATAGTAATGTAAGGCCCTGACACATCTATTTTCTTCTGAGTGCTTACTAATTAATAAATCTAATGGCACTCCTGCTGATTGGTCTTCTCCATAAATTCATTTATCAGGCCTAATTTTCCTTGTTCCCCTCACAGTAATAAAATAAAGGGTTTCTGACTCTGCATTATCCTTTAATAAGATAGCGTTCAAATGAACAGTCTTCTAAAGATTTACATAGGGGTTGTGCTAGTAGTAGTGGCTCATTGAAAAAATATGTTGCATGCTCTCATGTGCCTGCACACCTGCAGGGGTTGCATTTAAGTGTGGAGCTCTACTCAAAAGATGACTTCACAGCTCCATGACTGGCCTCCAGATGGGAGAAATTTGAGAGTTCAGGTTTGTACAAAGGCTCTATGACATTTTTGATGTCACCATTTCAATGTAAATCATCTATCAAGCCATTACTCTTTCTTCTCCTATTCTTCGTCCTATTCCAATTGTTGTGTTTGACTATATATTTCAAATATTTATTCCCACGTCTTCAGTGCTGTTCTTTTTTGGTTTAACAAAATGGTGAAAATCTGACCAGCCACTGAGATTATAGGATTAATCAAAGTACTTTTCTCTATTACTTACGGAGCAGCTGTTACACCACCACAGCAAAGAGTCATTTTTGCTATTTCGCACATTGTTGGCCCAGTGAAATTAAAAGTAAAAAAATGAGAATTGGTATTCCAAACAGATGGCTGTAAAATTTTGCAGTGATTTGTGAACGCTGTACTAGGCAAAAGAGTCAGCTTGAGGGAAAAGCAGCTACACACATACTCTGTGGAATAACTTCCCTTTCTGAATGGTGGATTTGGGGGTTTTTTTTGTCAAACAGGCCAGTATTTTTATACAACAAAATTTTCCATAATAAACTTTCACACAGGACAGTTACAACAGCTTGATATAGCTAAACACAGTATAAGATGGTGTTTGGTAATGTCAGCATCACCCTTTAATGCCCTGTACCTACTGTAGTGAAAAAAAAAAAAAATCCATTAAAATAAAAGCTAATTGATACTGATATATTTTTATGTGGACTTCTGATCACTCCACTTATTCAAAATGCTTTCTTTTTAAAGGGCAGCAGCTGTTATCCAAGAAGATTTTTTTAAGAGGCCTACAGATATTCAGATGACCCATCCTGACTCCTTGAATATTTAGCACAAGAAATTTGTGTTTCTAATCCCTGAAGCATGGCTCTGTTGTCTGGCTTAGCTGCAGTTTATTTTAGATTTGCTTTAAAGACACATAATATCCACCACATCCCTAGATCAGTTGTTGAAATGATTAATCTCCCACTGATTTCAGACACGGGGAACTTTAGAAGGATTAATCACTGCATCCTTTTCCCTGCTTTGCTTGAGAAAGAGAACATAGAGCATTACATGCAAAGAAGATTAAAATGAAGTTGAAACTTCTCACAGCTTTTTGCTAAGAAAAACTGAAAATAATTGAGGCTGGTGTGAGAGAGGAAAATATCTGATGATATTCAGAAAACAGAATGAGGGTGAAAAGCGCTGGAGGAAGTGGTGATACACCTTGATACAATCACAAACCTATGACAACTATAAGAAGGAGTTTTGCCACCATCTATCGGTGAATAGGAGGAAGAGACAAAGCCAGCACATGTGTTTCCTCCCTGCTTTCTCACACAAAACCAATATTTTCATTATTTTCTTAATTCGTGCATATTTTGGATGAAGGTTAATGAACAATTGATGTCCTTCTTACATGGCAAAGCATCACGTCGTCATTAATACATTCACAGTAAAGATTCACCTGTTTTAGTATGACTAACTGGAAAGGGAAGGTAGAGGAAAAGGACAAAGGACTTTGATCCCATTAGGGATGGTTTCATAGGTGATGCCTGAGTTAAATGACACTGCTTTCCCACCATGAGTAAGGAGATGGAGTTGAGCTGTCACCTACACTTCTTCTGAGCTGCTGGTCAGCTTAATCTGCTCAGGCCAAGCTATAACAGTTGTTTACTTGAACCAAAGTTTAGAGGTATATAAGGTGTCTATGCAACACTTACAGGTAGTGTAGCCATGTTAAGATATTAAAAAAAAACAAAAACCAAAACCAAACCAACAGAGGTACTTAACAGAATCACATCAATACAATCATACCTGAAAATTATAGTTCCTGATCTGTCAGGTTGAAAAAGAAATCAATAGTAATAAAATCCTCTAATGCTCTGTAAATCTCAAGAGAATTAAATGAATTTAGAGGATTGGATCTGCTCTTTCTAAACCATACTATTAGTATTTATTCCCTGTGAGATGAAAATGTGCTTTCAGGGCAGGAAAAAATATAATGTTACTTGTAAGAGGAGTTAACATACGTCACAGAGGTATTGCTGCTTTCTCCTCTAGACATCAGTTCAGCAACAAAAATCTGTGTAATATGTGCCTGAATAGCTTCTTGGATCAGCAGTACTTTCAGGGACAGATTCTCCTTTCTAAAACCCAGTGGTTTTTACTGTCTGCTTCATTTCACAATTCTGAATTAACTATCCAAGCTTCTCTAAACAATACTGAGTCCCAGAAAATAGCACTCAGAGAAAGCTGAATCATTTTGAAGGCTGCTGCTAGTGGTAGAAAAGATTTCTACCTTTCTCTTAGACTCTGTTCCTAAACTCCATCTCTTAGACTGATGGAGGCTAAGAAATAAATTCAATAAAATGTAGTCTCTCTCGTGCTTAACTCTGATACCTTGTTCCCTGAGTGTGCGTATACATTAGTGGCCCAGTATGCAACACAAACACTTTTTTTGACATAAATCTTTAATACCTGCACTTGAAGCTTGTTAGACCACACTTTACACTATCCTGGCACATAGTAAAAGGGGTTTTATTTTGGAGAAACCAAACTGAACCTTGTGTAACAAGCCACAGCAGTGTGTGGCATGGGAAAACAGACAAAGGGTACTGAAAAGTGAAGCAAGCCTCAGGAAAGAAAGGATCATCCATCCTATAAATGGAGCACAAGAGAGATAAAACTGGGTTCCTGTGTAAGACATCTGTGACAGGGCTCAGGAAGTGTCCATGCAGCAGCTGTGAGGTATCAGTCCTGAAAGGTGAAGCAAGCCTCAGGAAGGAAGGGATCATCCATCCTATAAATGGAGCACAGGAGAGATAAAACTCTGGGTTCCTGTGTAAGACATCCTTGACAGTGCTCAGGAAGTGTCCATGCAGCAGCTGTGATGTATCATTTCTACACCATCTGTGAATGGTTTCAATTTCTGCTATTTGTCTAAGATGCCTTACTAGTCTAGATTTAAAATGCTCAGTTTTGATGAATTTCCACTCTTTTCATCTTAATTTATTGAGTATTCACATCTATTTCCATGTTTAACACTTTTTTTTTTTTTTTTTTTAATTTGTCTGCTAATATACAACAGGCCCCTTTGAGTGGCTACCAGGTAACATGTGGAGACAAAATAATTTAGTTGTAGAGGGGCAGAGAAGTGCGACAAAAGGCAAACAACCTCGTGACAACATAAGACAATCATCAAACAACTGCAGGCCTCTGGGTACCAGGTGACAGTTAAGACCATAAATTTATTATTAAATGTTAGGAATAAGTGCTATGGAGGCATTGGGGAAAATGATGAGCACAACAATGCTTCATCATCTGTAAGTGTCTTTGTGAGAGAGTTGCAAGAAAAGTGGAGGCAGCTTTGTCCCCTTCTGATCATGAAGTAAAAGAAAGAAGTTCTGCCGTTTCCAGAAGGAGGAGCAGAAGGTATATTAAAGATCTGTGTGAAGACAGTGGACGCGTGTGTTTTCAACCTGGTAAATTAGCACTCACTCTTTTATGCTATAAAAATGCTGACTCCCATCCAAACTTCAGTTACAAATTGAGAAAAAACTCCACTCTTTTCCAGCCCACTGTCCACACAGGTGGAAAAAAAAAAAAAAAAAGTCAGAAGGGAAGAAAGGCAGACTCAGTTCTCAGGGCTGTGCGACAGATTTGGCTGTTGATCTTACAAATGCTGTGTGAGAACTTTGACTCTGAGGTTAATCGTAAGCAAAGGAGGGAAAAGGAGGATCCCACCTCCTCCAGTGCATGGTGTGGGTTTGCTCTGGGTATGTCAGTGGCGCCCCCAGTGACTGCAGAAGTCAGGAATTCACTGTTTAGTAGCTCCTGTTGGGACTTGGGTATGAGCCAGGGTTTATTTGCTCAGTGTTGCCAGCCAGAAGTAAATGGCCTTGTGAATACCCAGCAGTGAGAATTTAAACTGCTCGCTGCAGTTGCTGTGTGTACCTATGGGGCCTTAATGTTAAACCCCTACGGAGGCATACAGGTTCCTGACATCTCCTTATGTATCTAGGTCTAAACCAGTAGCACTTTAAAGGACAGTTGCTATCCTTTCAGGTGCTTTTTTTTTTTTTTTTTTTTTTTTTTTTTTTTGATGCATCGTAAATCCAAAGATCCGAAACCACTCAAATCAAACAGCTGCACTGAGGTTTTGTTGCTGAGAATGCCTCACAAAGTACAAAATCAAATGAGAGGGCTCTTCATGGGCCAGGTATGTACTAAAAGAGCTCCAGCCTCAGAAAAAGGAAATTCTTCATATACCACTGTCAACAGGGGCTGTGACAAACCAAGAGATGAGCGCACCGGGATGCACACAGAAACAGATTAGCTCTCTTAGAGGAGAGGGATTGCAGTGAAACTGTTGCCCAGAAACAGATATATCTCTGTTGGACAGCAAGGAAAGCACCTGCCTGTTCTCTTTCCCTTTGAATCTTATTAATATAATTGCAGATAGGATTATAAGTGTGGCTCATGATGCTTTTATAGAGGTCAATTATATACTGGACTACCTTGGGACTGGAAAGGGAGGACTTGCAGAAAGGAGTTGAATATTTAAACAGCACTTCAAGCCAGTGCCTAAAGCATTCAGTTTCTTTTAGAGGCTTAATAGGGTTGACTTCTGGAAAGCTGAGCAACCAATTTGCTGCGTGGTTTTTGAAAATCTATGCAAAACCTGTACATAAACACTACAAAACTGAACTTCAAATGCATCTAAAAAATTACCTTATACATCTACTGTGACAGTTTTAACTCTTATTAGAAGATATGGCCCACGATGTCAAAAGAGCCTGCATGTACAACTTTATTAATCAGGTTTTTTGTCAGATTTTCAACATGTCAATATTGCCATTAAGTGAATTAATGAAGACCAGAGATAATGGAATATTTATGTAAAGTATCTTAACTAGATATCTCCAATCTTTTCAGAGCTTATAAGTCTTTATAATGATAATGCTTTTGATGTGTATCTCATGTGAAAGCTACATTAATTATTTCAGTTATGTTAATTCTAAATTCCTCATGTCTGGGTATGGTTTTTTTGGTTGCTGTGCTTTGAGGGTATTTTTATGTTTTGAAACACATAAAAATAGACTTATTTCTTAAATCTGCTGAATTCTACCTAAACTCTTGGGCTGACAAGCACAGATGGCTACAGTATTAAAAACATTGTTACAGAGTATAAATTTTTAATAACCTTTCCTAACTTTAGCTGTGTTTATTTGTGCATTTTCCTCTCTTCCCTGAGCTATAAATTAAAAAAAAAAATAAAATAAAAAAATCTCCACATTATTCACATTTCCCTAAACCCCAATATAAAAAAGTAATTCCTGCATTTTTTATGTCTTTGTGAACTTGTGATGTTTTTATGGGACTGGGTTGGAAGAAACTGCATGTTTTAACATTTTTTTAATTACTATTCAAGTCAGTAAGGTGTAATGAAAACAACACTTATGGAAAAGTCATTTACTGCCACTGGGACTCTTTGTATTCTTCGAACTCCATGCCTGGGAGCAAAATGACTTCTTGAACTGTAAGGTTTAACTTCACCTTCTCCATCCTATTTAAAAATTCCATTTAAACACCAGTATGTATTCAGCAGACAGTCCCAAATACAAGAATTCTACTCCAGATCTTGAACTGTAAGGTTCAAGAGATTCACCAAACTTCTTGTGGGTTTTTTGCAGATGAAGCTTTAAGTGCACAGTGCAATGCTACTGCACAGCAGATCCCTGTGTTGGAAGGTATGTGAGACACCTCCAGTGTATGTTCTGACCAGAAATAAATGTTGTCGAAATAACCTTTTGTAATGCTGTGTAGAAATATGCAATTAAAAGCTCTTTTTACCTTCACCTTCTCCATCTTATTTAAAAATTCCATTTAAACACCAGTATACATTCAGCAGACAGTTCCAAATACAAGAATTCTACTCCAGATTAGCTGAAATACAGAGGTTTCATATCTGAGGTTTTGTCCTGCACTCACTCAAGGTGTGGCCCTTCTGTGACTCCCCATAAAAAACACTCAGACAGGCTATATCATGGGAAAACTAACTGTTTAGAATGTTGATGAAAACCAAACATAGATGACCATTCAGGACTTCTTGTTTGCAGATTATCAAGTGAGAATCTGTAAATAACCACCCACATCTACCACTGCTCAGAGATACCAAACTGATAAAGTTGCTAGCCAGAATTCAGGAAAATCTATTAAAAAATCCTCAGGGTCTTTCTAAAAAAAAAAAAAAAAAAAAAAAAAAAAAAAAGCACTGAAGGGCCACTTCAGTGTTTAGTGCCTGCAGAGTAGGTCTTTAAATATGTAGAGTAGGTCTTTGAAAACGTAGCTTCTTGAGTCTGAGAATTGCTGATATTTGCTTTTCTGACTGCATGGTTTTTGTTTGCGGCTTTTTATTATTATTATTTTTATTTTCTAAATATCTGAATTAAGAAATTATAATAGAATAGAGCTGAAAAGATAGTTTATTGCCTCTGCAGCTGTAGATTAAGGGCATAAAATACAATTTGATCCTTTACTTTTTTTCCTTTGAGTTTGCACTTTCTACTATGCAACTGCATTGTTAGTCAGATTAATTTTCAGTCAGAAAGTGAGTTAATTTTCAGTTAAAGCAAGGCTTACCACATGCACAATAACGTCATCCACAGGAAGACCTCCACATGAACACATGAAGAGGCAGAGAGAAAGGAGAGACCTGTTCTGCAACAATCTACAATTAGTTTCACTCACAATAATGGAAAGATGGATAGTTCTGTGTTGCAGGCATAATAAAGAGGTCGATGGGCTGGATGGGATACACACACAGACAGACACATACATTCTGGATGCACCTGTGGGTTGCAACTTGGAGTGGTCTTAATGCAGATACTGAATAAAAAGGGGAACAGGTCTTTGCTGTGTGTTGGATGAGAATCAATTTAGCTTGGAATACTTATTGAATCATAAAAGCCCTGAGCTTAAACAGAGTGTCATGAAATGATAAAATATAATGGGATTTTACTTATGGGAATTCTTATTTCTTTTTTCCAAGTCATCTACAGCTACTTACAAAAACAGAAAATTAGATGTTTGTCCTGGTAACCGGATAAAAGTATTGAGTTGATGGAATAACAGTACGTAGTATGTATGTGAGAGGGATCAGCATCCTTCTGTTGTAAAATTATCTGTGGACACTCACAGCATCCTCGATGTACCATAAATAACTCTATGTGCAATTTAAGGTTGAGAGTTATTTAGTTAAATGTAGATGGACAAGGATATTTGAGGTGTTCCAGGTATCCTGTCTGGCATTCAGATAGGATTCAAGTCTCTTCCAGGTGAATTGTCATATCTGCCAGCTCCTTGCAAGTGTCCAAATCACTTCTTACCTTTCAGATGAAATAATGTTCTCCCTACATCTTAATTCCACACAGTTATGTTCCCACTGACAGCGTTTCAGAACATTAAGAGTTTTGTGAATAGACTGCAAGTTTATAGAGTATATTACCAAAAAACCTGAAAAAAATAACACGTTTTAAATGTTTAAAATAATAATATATACAATAAATAAAAACTGTTTATCAAATTATGTATTTAATACTAAATTATATATTAAAACTTACTACAACAGGTATATGGAGAATGGGGGGAAAATGTTAAAGAATCCAAAGCCTTTCTCTGTTGAATTACAAACAAATTTCAACAGGAAAGAAGTTACCATCTGTGCTCATTATCTGTCTGTCTTTTAACTCACAGTTCCTCATGACAAATATGGAATAACATGGGATATCTCTCAGAAAAAGCTCCAAACATTGAATGCTGTGGGTGAGAAATGAATAGAGGTAATAGTTATGATCCGTCAGCTTCCTCACAGTAACGTTGTTTCCGTGTAAAAGTCCTAGACGTAATAAACCTGAAATCTTCTCATAGGTTTAGGAGAGGTATTTCACAATATGGTATTGAGATAAACCTTCCAGCCAATGTCTGGTGTATTAGATTAAAATGCAATTCATCTGGCCTGCCTGCAGATTATTTTAAAAACCAGAAGCACCACCAATGAAATTAGTTTAATGATCATATTTCAAGCCCTTAGTTAAACACAATATTTTTTTTTCCAAACCTTTGGAAATTACGTGATACCAATTCTCATTCTTCTACAATTTGCATGATCCATTTTAATGCAAAAAACAGCAGTGGAATCTTACAAAGGTGGTCTACATAACACAGCTTTAGCATTCTTCAGAAAAACTAGCCTGGCATGTGAACACAGTGATTGGCAGTGGAAAATCACCAGAATGAATCAAAGAAAGAGTCTGTGAACATGCAACTAAATCTTGTAAATGTTATTTATAATGTAAGATCCTGCATTTCTTTTTTCATAATGGTTAAGAGTAATCTTCCATGTTAGTGATGGAGTGACAGGTCTGAGAAACACCTGAGTACGTTTGTGTCCTTACACTCAGGAATTCTGAGCTCTGTTTTTTATGTACTAGCTTCATCTGTGTGAAAAGCATCACTGAGTTTTACTAATGCATGCCACTTTATACATAGTTTCCAGTCCACTGGCACAAGACATCCCAGGAGGTATGAAAGAGTTTCTCTGAACATACACGTTAATGGTTAGTTCATTTCCTAAGACTTTACAGTTGAGAGAGAGTGGTCGAGGTGTTGGTAGCAGAGGAAAGGGGTTGTGACTCATGTAAGATCTATTCTTGACATTAAGTCTCTCACTATTTTCTCTCATCTGATGGTATTTGTGAACTCTGGTAAGGGTAGATGGCTTGCTTTTTTAGTGTCTGGTTTTACCAGACACGGGGGACTTTTTGCATTAATATTAGATTAAACTTTTTGAGTTCCTTGGCATCATCTCTGAAATTCCTCTTCTGTCAGGTGTTGCTCCATCTAGTATGGCCACTGATGCAGTTGTCACCTATCTCTGGGCAGACACCACTGTTCTGAGAGGCTGCTACTGTAGACCCCTGCCAGGCCTGGGGATGGGATCCTAGGATGAGACCGAGATACAGATAAAAATACCTAATTATAGATCAGTAGGGTACAGGAAGCTAGTCAGTGGAACTAATCCACATATCTGCTCTAAGGAGAGCTCAATGATTCTCTAGACTCTCTTTACTGCATTAACTACGTGTTAGATTGGATTGCTTATCAACAGCATGTAGTACATGCAGAGAGATATAGAGCATTGCACCTTCAGATGTCTGTGCACAAGGCTGAGACTCTTGGAGGCTCTCAATAGCTGTTCTTATCCCAAACAGATCTTTGTGTTTCACTAAAGCATCTCTCAAATCACACAGGAACATTATGCTTAGGTACTATGTGCTCTTGCCAGCAGGAAATATTCAGCTCTGACTGAGTGCTCTTTTTTTCCCCACCCTATGGGTAAGATTTTAAAAAAAATTTCCTGTGCACCTAAATTCATGCACTTGTTAAGCTTCTACATTAATCTGACTGTATCAGCACATCAGAGCTTTTCAGCAGAAAAAAATTATTCCAGCAATTTACAGCATTTAGAAGATCCAGGGGCTACTTACATTAGGCAATCTAAGTTTGATATTGTTACCTAGCTCATTGAAGCAAGAATATATCTATTACAATCACATTTGTTGTTCATTTTAAAGAGTAATGTGGGGAGTAGAGAAACCATTCAATTATTACCAGCAATTGTAATGTGCTTAATTTTCACCGCTCAGTTTACTATGGCCAATATCTGGAAAACAAGCAATCATCTTCAGCTGTTAGTAGGGGTTTCTTTGTTGTTCTGAGTTTTCTTTTGTCATACAGGTAAAAAAGGTTTTCTGCTGGGGGAAGGGAGAAAACTGATGAAATCTTATGATGATGAATATGTAAAACTGAGACTATGTCTGTTCTTGAAATGTGTCATTTCTCATATTAAATACTATCTCAAAGGTAGTAAAACTACCAGTGAAAACACTAAGCAATAGACTCATCAGTAGGATCATGACTTAGTCATGACCTAGCATTACCTTGTCCTTTTAAAAGTGATGTTTTGTATGAGTTTATAACATCACTCGCTAAACACATCCCAAGTGATTTTTGTATTTAACAAAATGTTGTAAAAGACATCCTGCAATATAAAGGTCTTGTGTAGACCCCTAATCTTCTGTTATCCCTACAGACACATTTTACCCACACATGACTTTCTGCTGATATCTACATAGATACAGCAGTCTGTCCAGGCAAATTAATCCGTGAGATCATGAATGGGAGATGTAATGTCAAAGACATAAATGGTAAGTGGGAGCCATGATCTACACCCTTTTTAAAAAAAAAAAAAAAACAAAAAACAAACAACTTCCTCATTGGAGAGACCAGATCCTGTTTAGGTGAAATCTATTTTATGATGGAAATGAAGAAGGAATGACTGGGGGAGTCGTAAAACCTCTGGGGCAGCAGCCTGCACTCAGCTCTAGGAGGAAACACACGTTGTAGGAAAGAAGAGCTTCTAGTGGTAGCAGTAAGAGGTGAGTCACTCACTACCTGCATACCAAAATTGCTAGCTATGGTTGCAGCCTCTCTGAAAATAGTTCTCTCACCAAAGAAGCAGTGTAATTTAGACATAATGGAGTTATCTCGTGTTGCTACCCACTGGCAGGTGCATGTAATGTAGCAAAAACTATTTGATTATGCAAGACTTTTAGTAAAGCAGGCAGTGTGATTATGAGCCAAAAAGGCTGTACATAGAAACAAAGTCATCATGCCAGATTAAGATAATAGGGAAAATGGGATTCCTAAAGTAAACAGATCACGTGTAAACAGAAGCAAGAAAAGAAAGAATGCAATTTATATTTAGAGTTGACCTAAATTTCCATTTAGGAGAAACAGAAAACTCTATTGGTCCTCACTGGGCAAGCTTAGATGAGAACAAATAGGGTTTATTGTTAGAGGTAATACACTGGGTTGTTAAGAAAGGTGCCTGGGTCTTATTAACAAGTTGAGATGAGAATTTCAAGCTGTACCATGAACAATGGCCCTAACTTGTGATTGTAAAGCACTGAAAACTCCTAAATGAAAGGCAAAATATCATATGGAAGGGTCTTTCCCTAAATTTGGTTTATGGGAGATGTTAGTAAGGAAAATAATCAAACCCAGGAAAAAATTAATCTAAATCCTCAGGGAAGTTTAATTGTCCTGGGAAAGGAAAAAAGAGAAGTTAACCTTTTTATACAGGACTAGTGGAGAGATATAATCTATAGGAGTATGATAGCTGGGTTAATAGGAACCCGACTGAAATAATATTTTAGCCTACAAGTAACACCACAGGCAGCAAGAAAAATATTCAGTCACTAAGAACAATGTGGGTTTATGGGAAACAACCCAGCCCAGACATCTCTGCACCACTAAGTTATATAGCATGGGCATTCCACCTCTTTGTGGCTACACATTACAATATTGTGAGCTGAGTAGGCAAATTAGGAGTATGGATAAGAAAGCTATGAGGATAACCTCTACTGGGGAGGTGGGAGAACGAGGAGAAAGTCTGTCTACTATCAAGCATTGTCACAGTGCAGAAGATAATATTTCATAGAGCATCACGGACAAGCAGAAATTTGGAGAACTCCAATGTGTAGACTACTGGACTATATTACACCAATTCTCGTTAATCCTTATGGGCCTGTGGAGAAGAAATTAATAAATCCTGCAAGGAAGAGGTATTCCTATATTCACTGCAAGTTTCTCTAAGGATATCAGTGGTGAAATGACAGTAGAAAAACTAGTTCAAGACTATAATTAAGGAATTTGCATGACCTTGAGGTAAGGACATTGAGGGGGGAACAATAGCCCCAGCTGATGGCAGGTATCTTTTCCTTTTGGTTTCTGCTGGGGATGAGACACATGAAGAATAGTCCATTCATATGCACAACACAACAGCTGAATGTGTCTGCTGTACACCACCTATTCCCATGTAAATTAAATCTGTAATATGTGAACTTTAAACATTTCCTTTGATTTCAGAAGAAGAGGACTACAAGAAAAATGGAACTCAGGCGTGTGATGAGAATGGTCAGGACAAGGGTACACTATATCTAGTGTCTTTTGATTTCTTAAATACTCTTAAGATCCATTATGGACTTGCCAGTATCACAAATGTGAAAGGAGTCTCACATTATATATGAATGCTCACACACTCTGAATCCAGAGAATCCCAGAAACGTTTGGTACACGGTGCTACAGTGTATGAATAGAAACTTGAGAACTTTCCAGTGTGCAATCAAACCCCTAAATCTGTAAATATTTCTTGTCCTGTAGCTCAGCTCTAGCTTCAGCAAGCCTCTGAGGGCTAAACAGCAGATGTAGGCACATTTTTTTTCAGAGTCCTGACAAACATGGCAGAGAAGTATGCAAAGTTAAGGTAACATCGTGCTCTGTAGAACCTTTAGACCCAAAGTGGACGATGTACAATATGGGCATCAGCTTCAGAAAGGCTGCTGAAAGAAGATATTGAAGATGTTAAATGCATCCAGGTAGTCAATAATGTGTGCTGCTGAAGCTCTAGTGCTATGATGTCAGAGTAAAAAACTGTCCAGATGAGACTTTACTTTTGATGGATAGGCTGAGTAAGGTGTATCTTCCAGCGTACAGCACGGACAGCTCTTTGGAGCTGGACCCATATTCCTCTCAGCATGCTGCAATATTTCTGTAGCTGCGTAAGGGCCAGGGAAACAGGCAGAGCACTTTACAGATATCATGCTAACTCCAGTAAGGCAGGTCAGAGTGCAGAGCGCCAATCCACAGCCATCTAGCAGGGAGACGTGCATGAGACAGCCCAACATTTGCAATGCTGGTGAGAAGTGCCTTAGGTGTTCTTCTAGCCACTGCAGTGCTGAGGAGGCCTCTATCCACAATTCCGAAACACATCTTCACTCCCAACTTGTTGATCTCTCATCTACGCTCCCCAAGTGCGCCTTTAGCACAGTATCTCAAGTGCCATAATCCTCACTGAAGCACTGCTATCAAAGTGGTTTCCACTTAGATGTGATTTGTCCTTTTCTTTCTACCTCCTCATGCTTTGCCCTATAGTGTTTTGAAACAATATTAAGGTCTCGACTCTTCTCATGGCAGTTTATAAAATTAGAGTCTACTAGACAACACAATAGATGTCATATACATTCCCATCAAGTGTTATTGAACAGTATATATGCACAAAGGTCAATAGCCAGTCATTATGCAACATCTAGACCTGATCAAGTGTGTGTCAATTAGTGCTAATAACACCTTAAGCAGGAACAGCTAATGAGCAGGTCCTGGTAGAAACTAGACAGGTAATGTGAAAAAAATGTGCTGACCAGCTACCTCTCTGGAGAGGACACCCATAGGAGGATGCTCATCTGACCCTGTCTCTTCCCCACTGAAGAAAAGATTTTCCCTTTTCTCTCACTCACTTGTTCTTTCCTTGACTTTTCATTCCCTTACTTCCCAAGGCAGTTTTAAAGTCATGGTGTGCCATCAGCTGTGGATGCCACAAACCTGTCTCAGATTTCTTTGTACAACATGACACACTTATTAAAGTAAGCCTATAATAGTATTAAAGTAATATTTAAAGTATTAAAGTGGAAATAATGTGATTAACAGCAGGAGGAAACATAGGAAATAAAACTTCAGAACTGTGGTGACCATATAGCAATGATCAATGCAACACTATATAGAACAGAAAAGTCATTTCATTTTTAAATTAAACCAATTTCACTCTCAATTCCTTGTAGCCACACATTCCAAGCATCAAGATTATTCAGATGGTCTTATCTGAATTCCTTCTCTGCAATATCACTGAAAACAAGGAACGTAGCATATTTTTTCACATTTCCTAAGCTTGTCAGTTGGCATCCACCTGCCTAGTTTGGATTTGACTTTTATATCCTTAGGAAGCTAACAGGGAGTGTGACGTTTTATCTCTCCACTCTGTCACATTTCTGCAGGTCATTAAGGTTATCCCACTGTGGTTTTTCTCTTTATGTGAATGTCTTACGATTCTGTTCTTTATCTTCTCACCATTACTTCTTAAAGTCTTGAGTTTTATTTTTTACTGTCTCAAGTTTCAGTCCAGGTGCAGGTTGTCCCCTGTTATTAGGCTGTCCCTTTTGTCTCAGCTTGCTTGCCAGTGTATAAAGTGATTTAAGAATTTCAGCCTTAGCAGATAGTCTCAATAAAGGATGCAAAGGAAGATTCAGTGAAGAAAGCAAAGGCATGAGCTTATTATGTTCAGCTGAGTGATTCAGACTAGCAAAAAATATCACATTAAAAAATGGTAAATTCTCATCAGAAAGGGCATGTATCTCACAAAACAGCTGTTAACTATACGTAGTAGAATAAGTGGAACTTTAGAATAACATCAGAGAAATGGCATACCCAGACATACAGAGACAACACTAAATGATAAAGACATAGAAAGTTCTTCTATCATCAGCTGACTTGTCACTTCTGAGAAAACTCAGAAGAAGGAAGATCATGAGCAGTTAAAAAGATTAATGAGACATTGACCAATTTACCTCTTAAAAAAATGTGTCATCCTCATAATGTGCTTTACCTCAGAGTAGTTTTAGTTCTGAAGTTTTCATACCACATTATTTAATCACATCTTCCTACACATCACAACACTCCTTTATTTTCTCTCCTTTTGCTATGGACAATCAACAACTCATTCTCACTTTTGAATCTTATTTTTCCTGCACACTTTCTCATTGATGATCTCTTGAATCTTCAGGAACTCTTCCCACCACTTCCCTCTTCTGGCTTCCAAACACTTTTTTTTTTTTTTTTTCCTTCAAAGAAAAATCAGATAAATAGAACTTATTGATCACAATAAAGACCAATTAATAATTTAAACTAAAGCCTTACACAGAATTCTGTCCATATAAAGTATTTAAAATGCTAAATACATTAAAACCAATTATTATTTTAAGGTCAAAAGAGAGGCACATTTCTTCCATATTAACTGTTTTCATTAATTTTCATGGTGCTTGCCTTTGTTGTCCTAATATCAATAGGCTGTTATTCTTACCCAGGTTAAAACAGGGAGTGTAGAATATATAACTTCATAATTGCCATTAATCCTGATGAGGCTGATTCTTGTACATCTCCAAAGATGAAGAGCATGTGTTCTCCAATCTATACTAAGTCATACAAATGACCATTTGCAAGATTTAATGAACTGCATACAGTTTCTTTGTTTAAAGCACTGCCAAGTTAAAACTATACATGATGATCAGAAAAAAAAAAAAAAAATACATTTCTATGACTTCTTTAAAGTTTAGAAGTTTGGTGGCCAAATCATTCCTGGAATAAAATTGGATATCTTGCAGAAGCTAGGTCAGGGATATAAACCTTTAGTTATTTACCTTTCTGTTTTTAGAATCATAGCGACTCCAGTTACCTTTGTGCATTTTAAAAGTCAGGTTTATTATCTAGTTTTATTTTCTGATGTATTTAACTTTCTGCATACTTGGCCTACATTGTAGAGTTCAAGTCTCTAATGAAGTAAAGCGTTACATCAGTCATTAAGGCTATAAAAATACTATGCTCAGAATTTTTGGGGGAGAAAAATAAAGAACAAAAGCAACACTCTAAGTTTTTTAATGTCCTATTGGAGGCCTAAAGTAATAGAATATCATAATATTCAGTTATTTCTCAGAAAGACAAAAAATGTTAGTATTATTTTATTCTACAAATAAGTAAGTGGAATTAAGAAAGCTTTTACCGTCAGCTGTTGTCCTTGGGTCTAGCCAGTGACCTTGTTCCAACTAGATGTGAAAACAAGAAAATTTGCAAGCCTTTCTCCTCTGCTACCACTAAATGATGATAGGTAATTATGAGAAGCATCTGGGAATTATCTAGTATTAAAAAAATAGATTAACATGCATGATCAGAATGTTAATATGTTCATTTCCTATCTATTTTTCTTTATATCCCTTGGAATATTAAGAAGGAAATTAGTGAGTGGGGAGGTATTTTATGTTGGTTTTGTTGGCTGTGGTTTTTATTAACAATACGATCCACTTCGTCATATATTGTTTTTATTTAGGAAAGAAAAACTATACTGAACAAATTTAGGAGGGATACCAAAGTGGCTAAACAATAGACAGGGGCAGAGTTTTGTACCGTATGTCGGAATGGAGAAAAGAGATTAAGAAGTAACAACTGGGGCACAAGATAAAATGTACAATAATTGTCCTTTGGTTTTGAGTACAGAGTGCATTACTGGGTTAAATAGCAATTAGTTATGGGTAAAATCAGGGAGAGAGAGAAAGATAAAATTAAGAGGTAAATGGAAGGCCTGGGTGGTATTTGAACAGGTAGGAAAGGAAAAACCTGAAAGCACTAATGACTGCACAAAAGACATTAAGTCTTGTAGAGTAAAAGGAGAGAGAGGTTCAGCAGGGCAGCTGCAGAAAGTCCACACAGAGCATGGGAAACATCTTTCCAAGGAGGCAGGGGAGTGCTGAGTGATCATAATGTGCTCAACTGCCTGAACAGGGAGAAAGGTCTTCCAATACACTGCAAAGTGGCATTGCCTTTAAAAAAAAAAAAAAAAAAAAAAAAAAAAGGTATGTCTCTCTGATGTGCTTTCTTACAAATAATGACATGGGAACGTGTTCTTGGAACAAGAGAAACATCATCTGAGTAACTATTTACCCAATTTTCTCTCCAGCGCAGGAGGCTAGTGAGGAAGTATAAGCCCTCTATTAAAATTTCAGAGCTGATGAGATGTCTGACCATTGTTCCTTAGAGTTGCTATTTTCTCAGAGGACACCCAAAAGGATCAATATAATCGGGAGCAAGGGGCAATATTCAAGCTATTGTAATATAGTTTTAATAAATAAATAAAATCCATATCTGTAGTTAAATCTAAAATCCAGATTTTCTAAGAAGCAGAAATTAGAATATCTACTATGTTCACCAGTCATTAAGTCTCTGAGGCAGAAAAAACATTTCCTCATGAAGATATAAATACAATAAATTCACTTTAGAAAGACAGCAATGCATACTTTGTTCCCAACAGAGAAGGAGCTTCTATCTAATTTTATAAAAATAGAACACTGATAAAGATTTGAGAAGGCAGTATTTTATGTGATCACAAGAAGTCTTCGTACCAGAAGCTTAAAAGTGGAAGTGATTTCATATTTTATTACTGAACAAAACAAAACACAAAACCCCCCACAGAGTTTGTCTTCCAAATAAATAAATAAATAAATAAATACATTTTGAAAAAGCAGCAAAATAACAACCTACAAAAATAACCCAACAAACAAACAAACAAAAACCCACAAATAAAACTTTGGAAAAAAAAAAAACCTTAATTAAAAAGTATATAAAAAGTCTCCCAAGTTTGGACTCCTTTTTTTTTTTTTTTTTTTTTTCCCCCCCACATTGAAGTTTCGTGTCTGAATAAGCAAAGATTCGTCTTTTTAAATTTAAACTGTTCAGGGAAGGTAGAACTGTGCGATTACTGTGATTATGGAGAAAATATATGCTGGGGAATTTCTGAGTCCTCCTTGAATTGGTTCATCACAGTATTCAGGGCTTTCTTCCTCTATTTTGTACATGTCTTTTTTTTTCATAATATACACAGTTTTCTTAACTCTTACACACTTTGAATTTTGCTGCTCAGTGACAGTGAGAAAACCTATTAACAGACTTCTTGCTAACAGAAGTGAGCTGTATTCATAGGGATAATCAATGAGCATATTCCCTGCGCGAAAAGCTTCTCATTTAACTTTCAAATAGGTTGCATGTAATTTGACAGGTTCATTTGGCATGAATTTGGAAAGCATTTCTCATGTTGTCCAAGATTTACATGATGTTCCCAGAATATATTTTCAGGAAAGCTTTTTTTAACGTTAAATCTTCAAGCCTTTGTAACATTGTGTTGAATTTTTGTGTTGAATTGGATTGTCTCGAATCTTTACCATTAAGAGTACATCAGTGATGTAAATTGCCTTAAATTTGAACAGCATTTAAGACCATGCTGGAGCACTTAATGCACTGCAAATATTCTACCAAAGCATTAGATCGCTAGAGCTGACTAGGTAGATCACAGTAATGGAAAATTTGGACTATAAAGAGACACACAAAATCTGCCCTTTTATGGAGGCAGCTTCTATGTCCTGGACAAAATAACTACCCATTGAAATTTCCTGAATTAATAGATGAATGAATACCCTAAAAAATTGTAAGGAAGTTTATTTTATGTAAGCATATAGGGCTTTCCAGTAGCGTTGATCAGTTTTGTGGAAGAGAAATAAATTAAGACCTGTAAATTTCCGTTTGCCAAACATGTAGCATGCTTTCATATAAACAGGAAAAGCATATGATCTCCCCCCTAAAGAAATTTAGTAGCTGTGCAAGCTAAATATATTCAAACTGAACAGAAGGTACCAATCAGATTTTGATCTCTGTTACAGTGACAAAGTTAGATTCTGTTAAATTACAGCAAATGAGGTCTATACCAAGGACTGCACAAAGATTCAAGGGTGCAATGCCTGAAAGCAATAACTGAAAGGTGACATTTTTCTGGATTTCAGTAACCTTGAGTACACAAAAGCCCTTGATAAATTTGAAATTCAGCTACACCTTTCTGGTTACTTCTTTAACTTTGTGATTTTTCATAAACATTATTGACCAGTGGATCAATAATTATTCAATAGATTACTTCAGAAGTTTTACATAATTAAAGAATTATTTCACTTCAGATATATGACCTACAACTAAAAATAAGAAAATAAAATATGTTTTCATACTTATAACCCATATAAGGATATATTTTAACTTCATGGATTTGAATTATATTCAAAATTTTGTCTGTTTCTGCTTTAAGAGAATTCATTTTAGTGAATTTATAAAATATGCACTAAGATTTAAAAGTTATTTCTGGTATTGCTTTCTTGATGTTGTTGAGACTCATGTTTGTAATGCTGAAATAATGGACTATCTATTTTGGGGCTTCTTAAGATCCCCACTGGCATATTGCACGCTACCATATAATGTAATTTTCTGTGATTGTGGCAGAAGAGAGTTTGGGTTTTGAAGGATCCCACATAACCCGTATCTGACTGCAATTGTACTGGTTTTAGGAGTCTGACTATGTTATATAAATCTCTATACCTCCAAATCTCACTGAAGTGCGCTGTGTAAATTATCTGTTTAAGGGGGGGTATGATTTCAGAAGATAACACCCATTCTAAAATTTAGGGTGCTTGTCATCTCTGAACTCTGGATTCTCTTTTTTGAGATCTTTATAGTCTTCATCTGAGATGCTTGAACTGCCAAGGTTGAACACATTTGTGACAGAAGCTACATGAAAGAGTCCAACTTATGGTGCATGACACTTAAAAGAGGTCATCAGATTGCTGGCCTGCTCTTTTGTTCCAGAAAGAATGAATGAAATTCCGTAACTGAGAATCTCCACAAGGAACATACTACAAGACTGTGATAAATTCCAAAGTAGTGTAGATTGAAAGGAGGGAATCGAAAGAATGAAATTGCTGGTCCTGGAGATATGGTATCCATATTACACACATTTCAGGGGATTTTTACTTTAGAATAACCATAGTCCAGTCCAAGGGACTGAATGCCTATGTACAGCTGAAATGAGTTAGGTAGATACATTTTTTTTCTTAGATTAAATTACTTCCCATCAAAAACAAAATAAAAGACTACAAACTAAATCAAGCACCTAATTAATCTGTAACTTGTACCCCTCCCAACTACCTTTCAAGTCCTTGTACTAACCACCAACAAGGGACACAGCCTCTTTTTTCCTTTTCTAAAAGCTTTTCTTCCAGGCTCTTTCAAAATTATCTCTCTTCTCCTCCCACCTGTCTGATAAGTCACTCTACTGCATATAGTCCATAAGGATGGAGTCCCTTAGTACAGGGGTTCTTTGACTGTATTTATCCATGTTGGTTTTTAAGTGAACCTGATCCAGAAGGCTTACACCCTGGATATTTTTTAGCTGCATGTCAGAAGACCATGAATGTACTATGAATTCTTTCACGTCCTTGTTACCATGAAAAGAGCATCATAGACTCATAGAATCATAGAAAGGTTTGGGTTGGAAGGGACCTTAAAGATCATCTCATTCCAACCCCCTGCCATGGGAAAGGCCACCTTCCACCAGCCCAGGTTGCCCAAAGCCCCGTCCAACCTGGCCTTGAACCCTTCCAGGGAGGGGCCAGCCACAGCTTCTCTGGGCAGCCTGTGCCAGGGCCTCACCCCCCTCACAGGGAACAATTGCTTCCTTAGATCTAGTCTAAATCTGCCCTCTTTCAGTTTAAAACCATTCCCCCTCATCCTATCCCTACCCCCCGATCTAGAGTCCCCCTCCCTTTCCCGCAGCCCCTTTCAGCCCTGGGAGGCCGCTCTAAGCTCTCCCTGGAGCCTTCTCTTCTCCAGCTGAACCCCCCAACTCTCCCAGCCTGTCCTCACAGGGGGGGCTCCAGCCCCCCCAGCATCTCCATGGCCTCCTCTGGCCCCGCTCCATCAGGTCCGTGTCCTTCTGCTGGTGGTGCCCCAGAGCTGGACCCAGCCCTGCAGGGGGGGTGTCACCAGAGCGAAGAGGAGGGAGACAATCCCCTCCCTCGACCTGCTGGACACGCTGCTCTTGATACAACCCAGGATATACTTGGCTTTCTGGGCTGCATCACACATTGCCACCACAGTTTGGTGTCATCAACAAACTTGCAGAAGGTGCACTCAATCCCACTGTCTATACCACCGACAGAGATGTTAAACAATGCTGGTCCCAATACCAACTGCCGAGGAACACAACTCATCATGAATACACATGACCACAGTTCCTTTCCTGTAAAATCTGTATACCAGACCTGAGGAATCTGATGTCATACACCTCACAGACTAGATGTACCTAAGGAGTGAAATCTCACAAGAATCTTATCCTTAACGTTGTCAAAATCTAAATTCTGAGGCAACTAAAATCCAGAATGGCATCATGTGGCTTGAGACTATGGCAAGTTTCAGTGCACACATCTCTGTTTCAGAGTACAAGAAAATAACTTGAAAATGAGTTTATTATATTGCAGGAGGGAGTCATCTTTTCAGTGTTTCCACATGCAATAGGAATAATAGGCGATTAATAATTTATAAAAACTTGTGTGCATGTAAAGCAGCTATTACTGTATCTGTAATAACTGGTCTATGAATATGTATGAGTTAGAACTTTCAAAATATCTGTATACATGAAAGATTTGATCAAGATATATTAGGCTAGAAGTGAAATGGGATATGAGGCCTTTGAAAACTTCATTTCATGGCACTTTGATAGGAAATATTCATTCAACTGTATACCTATAAGCAGGGTAATAGAATTTTCATTATCATGTCATCTGGAAAAGAAAACACTTGGGAATTTACCATGAGACTTAATATTCAGTAAGTTAGGGTTTTTTAACAGAAATTAATCAGAACATTTGGACATATCTGAAAAACACTGATGTGATCATTCTATCCTATTATTTTTCATGTTATGTTGACAGATGGTAATTACTTCTGTCCAGTAATTCTTAGATCCAGTGGCATTCACTAAAATTACAGCATCGTTAAAGAGAAGAAGTATAAAAAACTCCTTTCTCAAGATCCACACAAGGGAGCAACTAAGTCCCGTTAGGTAGGGAACAGATAATGGTAGCTCCCATCCCAATGCATTATGGCTATGCTCACAAATAATTCTTACTTTCGTGGTAGTGGTCCCATTCCCACAAAAACTTTAACTGTAGATAAATTCCTGGTTTGTGTTAAGCACAAACGATGCGCATCCCAGCACACAATAAATCTCAGACTGAAGATTATGGTGGAGCTCTATCCTGCCCCCACCTGTGAGATCTCTGCCAGAGGAAAACTCATTAGCATTATTAACACACATGCTTCCACCAAACTGCTCTCACTGTCTCTACCAATACCATATCTTTTAATCCACACTGACACCATTCACTTGTACTGCTCTTTAGCTAGTAGTTATGGCACTTAAGTGTATCACAAATTTCCCTGAGTGTGGATGTGGCCATCTATTAGGCAATCTGTGGTACACTGGGATACCCTACACGCTTGTCATTGTGTTGCAATAGAGGAGGAGAAAGGAGTTGTGGAAGCACTGGCTTCCAGGGTTAAAGGATGCTGAGATACTTAGTGGCTGATTTCCTGAGCCTCAGACCTGAATATTTTGGTATTATTGGGTGAAACTGCCTGGAAGAAAGCCTAACAGAAATACAAGAAAATTTCTCAAGGTGTCTAGACTAAATTTAAATTATGGGATTGCAGTATTAGATGGTCAGGAAGCATAGGCTTGAGGGTGATTTCAGGTTTGGATCTAATTATTCTGCACACAGCCTCAGCAGTAGTTTAGAGCACAGCAAAGGTGCTAATTTAACAGGGGGGTTTTTTGGCCACAAACTGACATTTGGAATTTGGTGAGGAGTTTTTCGTCTCTACCTGAATTTCATAAGCACTCCAAGGTTTGCAGTTGTTCCGAGTAGTTTTGCAGAATACAGTTGTCCCAAAGCCATCTGAAATCCTTGGGATTTTAGTTTTTCCCTTTGTGTTGACCATATGTTTATACCGAACTGAATGTGTCTTTTGTTTTGCCAGGAAGGTCAGGAGCATTGTGCTTTCCCTGGTCGTTTCCCTAGATTAAGGTAAGCTGTACCTGAGAGGTGACCCTGGACTTGGGAAATGAGAACAACTGCTGGCTTCCATTGTACAAACATGCCCACAACCCTCACCGACTGTAACCTAGGGAAATGAAGAGGTATGGCCTTGAGCCTGCAGAAGTGACTATAGTCTCTTCTCTGTGTGTCTTTGTGACTCATCTTGAAGGCAGCAAAAGTCCCATTCATTTCTGACCCCTCTCAGCTCCTACATGTTTACTCTCAAGTCAACAATTTAACAGTTAGCATTTATTTCTTTGTATTTCTATGAAACAAGGACTTGTCAGCTCCTTTAGGGCTATATCGGGAGGCAGTCAGGGTCGTGTCCATAGCAGGACCAACCTAACATAAATGTTACGGCCCAACAACATTTAACCCACCCCGCTGTGCCATAGCAGGTGTGTTTGATCCCCACAGCACGGCTGAATACAAGAGGCTGCAGTACCACCTTAACCAGCAAAGCCATCAGGAAGAAAATAATACCGCATTTATTTTACCATGCTGAGGTGAAATATGACTTTATTTTACAAAAAGCTTTACTGGAGCTTTATCTGAAACCACCAAATAAAAGAAAACACTGGTATTGGGTTAAGGATTAGAATCATATGATTGCTAATGAAAAATACATACTGAGCTAACAAGCATGTGCAAATTAGGTTCTTTTTTTCCCTTCTCCTTAACACAGGCTATAATATTCTATTTCACTAAGTGATCCTATCAGAATATTAAATTTTTCCATTAGCAGGATTAGATTAGGTCTTAATATTAAACCATGTACGTCAGTTCTATTAAACAAGATACGTTCCCCAGCCCTGCTACCATCCTGGTATTATTCCAGCTAAATACCTTTTTCTTACATTCAGCAGGGATTTGAGCAGGACACAGCTCTGAATATTAGGAGCTGTCCTGGGTAACTGCTCATAATGAAGAACAACAACTGGGAGGCAAATCCCTGCAGTCAAATAAGCTTAAACAAAAATAACATTTTTATTTTTTATGGAGCAAATTACATGAAATGCCAAACATATGGATTTTTTTTTTTTTTTTTTTTTTTTTTTTTTTTACGGCACAGCGGAAACAAATTAAATTTGCTCTGAGATGCACTTCTCATAACTATCATCTCTGTTGTAAACATCTTATCCGTAATCAGAAATTCAATGTTACAGACAACAAGGCCTACTGAGGTGTTAAGCTGAAAGGTAGGTGGAAAGCAGGGTGAGTTCTTTCTGTGGAAAATATATGTATTTTTCCCAACTGAAAAGCCTTAAATGAGATTCAGTTAGTGGATGACTGGTAAGTGATGCCTAATGTTCAATTAGGAAATTGTCTTATTAGAGCCATGATGACTCTGCAGCCCAGGGGTGGATACTCTTATTTTGCAGATATCTCAGACTCCAGATTTTTATTCTTTATATTACCTGATAATAATACATTATTATGTATGGCCTAGCAAGAATCATTTGTTTACACACCCCTCAGTAAAATACCTATCAATGTATTAGAAGCACACTGGGGCAATGCACTAAAACATTTGAGGGGAAGCTTTAGGGATGAACTGAATCAAACTAGCAACACAGCATATTAATGCTAGCAACTGCTAACCTAACAAACCAAACACAAATCCATGGCTGTCTATTATCCATATATCAAGTATATGGATAAAAGTAATAGAGTGGGATGATCTCCTATGTTCTGCAAGCAAAGGGGCTGTTTTGTATTAAGTCACGTTTCTTGCACAGTGTTGCTCTGTAATTGCCGTTTCTGGGGGAGTTCAAGCCCTGAAACGTGGAAGATAATTGATCATCATGGTGGTACGGGGCTGCGAACAGGTCAGGAGCTGGTTTAACACAGACTAAAGCATGAAATAGGAACAGGAATCAAAAATTACAGTCAGTTGACTGTTACTGTCATATCTGCTTCATGAAAGCACCATGAGACATCTCAGAAAGAGAAAGCTTATGGCTACAGCATCAGCCAACGTGGAAAGTAACAATGAAATGTTTTTTTCTCTGGGCACAGTGCTAACGTTAACATGGAATTCCTATTCCTATCCTCAAAAAAGCTCATGTTATGATAACCATAGGAAAAGACACTTTGTTTGTGAGGATATCAGTAAAAATAATAGACATTATGGTCTGGAATAAAGGTTATGTAAATTGTCATTCTGCTTTCACGAAGATCTAGAGCTCCCCAGGCCCTTTCAAGTGGGAGACAAGACGACAGCGTTACTCTTTTGTCTGTGTCACTGCCTCTAGTCATAAACTCAAAGAAATGTATCCTCCTATTTGGGGCACTAGCCCAGCAATTAAAGATAGCTGTTACACATTGAAGTTGAACTTGGGGGGTGTGTGTGCCTGTATGAGCACATGTAGTCTCTGTCTTGGCGAGCAAAACAAATTTTTTGAACCATCAGCAGGACGTATATTGCCTCTCTTTTCTCTCCTAACAATCACTAGATGTTGTTTTGTAGCTAGGATAGTGGAGGGACATTATCGTCCCTTGACACACAGCAGTTGTTTCTCCATTTCAGTCAGAGGAGTGGAGGAATATACAGATTCACAGTATGAGTCCATTCCCTCTGGCACTGGTAAAGTGCTAAGTCACTGTAATAGAATTACTACTGGTTTAAGGAGTACAGGGTAATGCAATTAGGCCCAGGCTCTTTGTAAATTCCCTCTGTCCTAAGCAGTTTTAAATGAAACTCCTAGCTGCAATCCATTTCCAGAGAGATGTTAATTTACAGGCAGCAGAGGTGCCGCGTATTACAGTTTTATTATGAATTTCATTATATTGAAATCTCATCCTCTTGAAATCAACAGTATATTTTCTGTTGACTCCATTGAAGTCAATATTTCACTCCTGGTACCCTTTCTAAAGTCTGAGCTTGTGAGCACTTGAGGAATCCTGCTTTTTTGAATAATGATAGTTACAATATTCAGATTGCAGAGAGAATTTTGAATATGTTTGGAGCAAAAAGATTAAAAAATCTTGTACATATTTTTTTTAATCTCATAATTTAAAATACTTATAGCCATGAGTTATAGTTTTACATGTTTTGACTGGTGATATTAAACAATATAACTGCAGAGTACTGAAATAGATCAACTCTTGAAAACATATTAATGTACTAAGCAACCCGCTCAAAATTGTTTGAAATAAACATGTCTACTTGCTTAAATAAAGTCAGTTCATTTTCTTTCCGCTAGGTATGACTTACACCCTTCCCCAAGCACTTTTATCTTTCAGCGTAATTAAAACCCACTAAACAGTGCTTCAGTTCATCATCCCCAACACCACTAAAGGATCCTTTTTGCTCTCAGTGATCTGATGATTACGGGTAATATTTCTCTAAAGAAAAGTCATTCATATCAGTAGCACATCCCAGAGCAAATTTAATTTGTAACTTATGTGCTGTAAATATAAACATTGCACTGAAAAGGTTTGTCTTGTTTACGCTTTTATGTAGACATATTCATTAAACCTGTATTTTCTACAGTTTATGGCGTTCACTCAAAATTGAAATGTCACACAGTCAGTTTAGTCTATATGACTATAGAGACTTGCTTGCTGATTTTGCTTTTCATTATTACCCATTACCCTGATGTCTCTACTCCATCATGCTTGCAAAAACGTATATCACACTTACCACTTAAAACTTGGAGCATTTTGTGCCTTTAAATGGAAGAAGATACCTTGCTCCTACAGTAAAGACATTTGATGGTGCTTCTGGAGGGCAGACAGGAACAACTGGGCTGCATGCACTAGATTATCAAAAAAGATGCAGCTTCTTTCTTTTGTTGTTCAGCTGCTGTTAAAGGTGTGCGTGACTAGCAAGAGATGGTTCTCTTTGTGTACAGGGAGAAGTACAGACGCATGTGGGAGACTGGCTCTGTGTAAGTTTGAGGCTGAGCTTCGCCTTTGAGCTATAGCCCAGCTGTGACATTCAGTGATGAAGAATTGTCCTCTGCCTGGATAGGGCAGGGTGAGTCTTAAAGCACCATGGAGCTGCAGAGCCAAGTGTTTTGTCACACCCTCTATGGCAGAGATAACTCTGTGGTCTTTGTTATTTGGGAAGTGAGCAGAGAGCCTCACATGGGTCCCCTTAGGAAGTCTAGAGTTAGCTAGATAATTTTTGTTGAGCATTCTTTTTGCTGTAGTTTTTCAATAAAGAACCCACAACCTTTTTCAGCACTAACAGTATGCCTTCTGCTGGCAATGCTCCACTGGCAAAGTTCTGTTTTCACTCAGATTCACTGACTTCAAGGATGGTCAAGTACCAGTGGGAGACCTGCACCTGGGTGAACAGCTGTCAACTTTAACATGATGCCTTGAGAAAAATCCCACACTGGAAAGATCAAGAAAGAGGAAAAGAGGAAGAATGAAGTCTAACAGGCACTGACCTGACCCATGGGGATTCAAAATTCAGCATGTAGATGGTTAAAACAAACCTGGGGTACAAAACTGGGGAGATCTTGTCAAAACAGCGCTGAATAGCCAGAGAAAATCAGATTTCTGCTTTGTCTTCTGATAATCTGAAATAATAATAATAATATTAATAATAATAATAATAATAATAATAATAATAATAGTAATAATAAATCTTGGTAGTTGGTACTTGGAATTCAGCACATAAGACAGTGCTGAATGAAATTCATTGAACGGATATAGACGATGCATACAAGAATTAGGAACAGTTATTTTTATGTCTTCCATTAAAGCTTCAGCCTTTTGTCTCTATCAACTCATTCTAGCAGTCTTGTTTCACTTTAATGCAATTTTGTAAAATTTTCAGGTGTCTAACAAGTCTGCTGTCTGATTTTCATTTATAGAGACTTAACTCAATGCCTTTGCTCTCAGCATTTTTAATAGGGCTCAGTAATTAGGAAGAGAAATAAAAGTGTAAATCAGAAGCAACCATCAGCAGTGTTAATCATGTACCTCCTGCTTCGTTATTGCAGGAGAGGTGCTACAGTGGATATTAGAAAACATGTGAAAGAAAAGAATGCGGATAGGATGGTTAGATTCAGGACATGACCAACAGCACCTCCTACAGAAAAAAAAAAAAAAAAAAAAAAAAAAGAAGCTCCTAAAGCAATTCATGCTTGTTTAAGTCACCCATAGCTGCGTTTCTTATACAGTGTCTAGGAAGTAATCCAGGCATCACATTTTATAAAACATTTGCCTAGTTTTCAATTCAAATTTCACATTTATTATTTATAGTTTGGTGCTTGGATTCATATTCAGACAGAGTCACTGTTTGTATAGTCTGGATGAATTAACGACTCCTGTTGAATTTCATGGAAAATCTCCCACAGATGTTGGTAGGAAGCAAGGTTTCACCTTTCATATGAATGGGAGATTTAAAAAGGAATTGTTTCCATGTGGTTTTATAACAGTAAGTAATCATGTAATTTATGAATAGAATTTGCTAATATATCCAGAGATATCTTAGTGGGCTTTTGTTTTAAAAGTTGATATGCTGTGGTTTTGTTAAAAATATTTTCATTCATCATATATTGCTAAAAGTCTTTAAGGTGCTGAGTTTTAGAAAGATAGCCAAGACTGTAGTTTAAAATGTCTTGTCTTATAAAGAGATACAGATATTCCTTTGTCTTTACGTAAGGTGACCCAGTTTTGGACACTTCAAAACAATAAAGACATTGATAAACTTTAGTGAGTCTGGTAAGGGCCAACAAAAGTTTTAGGGCCAGAGCATGAGCCCTGTGAGGAGAAGCTGAGAGAACTGAGCTAATTCAGGCAGAATCGAGATGGCTTTGGGGGACCTGACAGTACCCTTCCCATACCTGCAAGGAGGTTTCTGAGTAGCTAAAGCCTCTTTAATGAAGTTCATGACAAAATATAGCAGCCATGACTGTAACAGGCATGGTTACAATTTGATGTAAAGGAATATTTCTCAGCATGAGGACAGTCAGGCATTAGAAAGGTTTGCCCAAGGAGGCTGTGAAACCTTTCACCCAGGAGGAGACTGAACTGGAGAAAGCCCACCGCAACCTGGTCTGAGTTCAGGGGAACCCTGCCCTGAGCAGCGGGTTGGAAGAGAAAACTGCTAAGGTCCCTTCCAACATGAATTATTCTGTGATGTTAGACTGAAAAATAACAGACTACTAGAAGTAACAAATTCTGTTCTACTTCTGTTTATGACTCTTCTAAAAAATTTTTAGCTATATTTCATTTATAGAATCTCTGACTGATGAGGAAAGAGAACAAAAGTGGTGATTTAAATATGTGCTAGAGTGGATCCAGCGTCGATATTCAGTTGGTGAAATGAAACCCTGACGAGTTGTGATACTACAGGACCATGACTTTATCGATACCATAACTTATGCTACCAGCAGATACAAATGGACATAACAAGCTTCCTGAATCCCTCATCATCCACATTTCCTAAGATATCTGCAGCACCAAAGAGCATAATGTAGTCTTCTAACTTACAATCTTTTTAGTTTTTTAATTAAACAGGTCTCATGTAGAATATAATGAGTGATTGTTATATGCATTATATTCCATTTCTCTGCTTGTAATTTTCTACACGGAGGACTTTTTTTCTTTTCTGAAATGCAGAGATATTGAGATGTTATTGAACAGCAACTCCACCAATTGTAAAAATCCGGAATAAATCAATTAACTTGCAGCTTCATAACACTCTCCTTTTGTAAAGTCTGGAATCATTAAGTTGATTCAGAACTTATTCTACCAGCTCCAGAAGAAATATTCTGACTTCAACATTGTGGTGATTAATTAGGATATTCTCACTGATTTAATAAAGTCAGAATTTTGCAGTGCTACCAAGAACATCTGTTACTATGTATAAAACTGAAATTTCTTTCTTGTCCATCCTCTCCTACTTTCCAGCAGCTAATAAAAAAAAAAAGGAAAAGTTAATTAAATTCAGTTTGAGTACATCGAGCATTGTCAAGATCTCAATGACTACTTTAATCAAAAGTAAAACCCATGTTGGCTAGGATGAACATTAATTAAAAGTCTTAAAAAAAAAAAAAAAAGTTTTGATAAGGAAAACTGTACTACTAAACCTTCATCAATTTGTCAAGCATAAAATGCCAAAGCTGCTAAATATACCTAATTGACATTAGCACTAACTTAAATTAGAACACCAGACAAAATAAGCAGAAATTTAAGCACCGTTTCCTCTGCTTTCTTTGATGCTTTGACAGATGGATAAAGAAGTTTTAGATAAGGTCACTTATAATATCTCCTGTCAAAGAATTTTGAATTTCACTGTAGAGAATAACAGTCATTAAGACACAGGACTCATTCATTTATTTTTCTGGGCCACTAATGATGATATCTATCTCCTCTCTAGCACTTTGTAACACATCTCAATTTGTTATGTCTTATTATTAACACCCAGTTAACAGGTAAGAAAACAGGCATATTGGGATGATGTGACTTGTCCGAGGTCTTGCATGTCATTGGCCTAACCATGGAAACACTTTGGAGTTGCTAAGTCATAGCCTTGTGCTCTGATGTCTACAAGGCTGATGCTGTTTAATATTATCTTGTCCCGTGTTAATATCGTACTATTTCACCATGACTTAGCTTTAGTAACGAAACATTTGCATCCAAATAACATGTCCCCCCAAAAAACAGGAGTAATCCTTTACAGACAGATCAGTAGCAGTTAAGTGAACAAATTTCAAAATTAATTTTAATCCTTAGTGAAAGTTGACTATTGCTGTGTATAAAGAAGAAAATTAAAACAATACTTTAAACCAATATGCTGTTCTGTAAGGATAATCATTAGGTGTTTACT
This sequence comes from Athene cunicularia, assembly GCF_003259725.1. Classification (NCBI taxonomy): domain Eukaryota; kingdom Metazoa; phylum Chordata; class Aves; order Strigiformes; family Strigidae; genus Athene; species Athene cunicularia. Next base: position 31,297,148 of record NW_020799142.1, read on the forward strand.
CTTTGGAGGGAAGAATAGGGTGACTAAGTGCAGATGTCCTTAAAAAAGTGATTTTTAGAAGGAAATCTCTGGATGGAGACAGTATAAACAATACAAGAAAGTTAATAACCAGGAACTCAGTTATGTGAGTACCTTGAAGTCTTCAGCTGTATTTTGTATTGCTGATGTATCACCAGACTCCTGAGCTGTCATGGCTTTTGAAAAGGCTAGATCATTTAGACTGTAATCCTAGACATGCAAAATATAGCACTCGCGCTGAAACCGGAGATTGGTTTTGTTACTGGTAAGATAAAGTAAAAAAGCCGCCTTCAACTAACAATAATACAGATTTACAAAAATGCAGCAGTTATGGAAAGATGTAACAGTGAGACGCAGTGTTTAACTTATATTTAACAGCAGTGGTTCTGTTAAGTTAGTCACTGAGCTAATCACTGACCAGTGAAGTCACTTAGCTAATTTACGAGTCTGGACCATTCATCCTTAGTTTGGTGTTCCAAGTTGCTCCAGAGACACATTTAACAGCTTCTTTATTTCCCTTCCTGTTTGCCTCTTAAAATATCTCCCACTGTCCCCAGTGACCATCCACCATATGAGAGACATGGTCCCTTCCCTTGCAAAATGTTTGTAGAATCGCCTACCAAATATATGCCTTCTTTTGGACATTTCCTGTGTCTTCAGGAGATAATGTCATGTGGTAGGTTTTGCAAGTCATAAGTTTATACAACTGTTTTGTTGGAATTATAACAGTAAGTATGCTGTTACAGAATGACGTGCGGAATCAAACTCTACAACTCAGAGAGAGTTATAAACAGGTGTGTTTATTCTGACCAGGGTGCAAACAGGTTTCTCCACAAAGCTTGCACATCATCTCTGGCAAGTAGACAAATATTTATTACACCAAAGTATACATATTCATGAGGAAAGGCTGGGTTATTACAATTAGTTTGGGGAATAGGCGTGATTATTATAATTATTTCTTGGAGCTCATTTGCCTCGTTTGAGCGTGTGTAGTAGAAACAGGGTGAAGGTCTTTGGTGGTCAAGGTGACTTGTGGAAACACGACTCTACAACGTCTGAGGTTATAAAGTCGGTATGTTTACTCAGCACTGAGTCACACGGGGGATTGCTCCACCACAAACGTGCGCACCTCTCATGTCACCTTGCCTTGTCTTTATGCTACAAAGCATCACATATTCATAACACGCCTATACATATGCATGACCTATCCCTGTTTCATATTATAATGAGCTTGAATGTCATCTTCATATGTTCCGCCCCGGTCCCCTCCTAGTTGTGTCTGTGCAGTGTGTCCCAGTGGTCGTGGGCTGGGGTCACAGAGATGAAGTAGCTCCTCTTCCTCACTGTTGAACTTTTTACCTCGGTTTCTTGTGTGGTCTCTGTAGCCTCTTGGACTCAGGCCAGACCATAGGGTGGGTTTTGACCAGTTTTTAGGGCTGCCTTCCTATTCCATCAGGAAGCATTCTCTCACAGCTTCCATCAATCAAGGTTTCTGTATTGTTCTGCTCTCTGGCCCATCAACTATTATCTATTATCCTAATTTAATCTTAGTTATCTTTTAACTAATGGGCCTCTAGCCCCTAGCCTGATCTCTAAGTGTTCCATCTTTATCTCTAAACTAAGTTATACCTTCACTTCTTGAGCGCCTAATTTCTATATCCTATTTTAATTTCCTAGCTCCTCATTTCAAAGGGCAGAAGTATGTACTCTTCTTCAGAGTGTCCGCTCTTTCCAGGGCATGCGCTGTGAATCAAAGTCCAGGTGTCTTCTTCCTAAATTGGTGAGATCATCCTCCCTAGATAGCATCTCAGTCCTTTTGTTCAAGTTTAAATTTGCCTATGTGCCCACTGAGGGCTTTGAGTCTGCTATCAGTGAGTTATTCTTTTAATTCATACCCCAGGGCTACCTGCTACTTTCTTATCATAGCCAATACCCAAACTATCTGGTAAGGTACACTGAATCCACCAAACAGTCCGGGCAAGTGGGATTCTTAGGCAACCTTCAGAAATCATCATATGTTGCTATATGTAAATAATTTGCAAGGAAAGTGGTCATTTCTCTGTATCAAGAAGACTGTCAAAATTTGGTGAACAGCACATTCAAGACACTATGATGTCAACTGGGCAATGACAGCTGTCTCAGAGAACAAAATTCTATGAACCTGCACCGATGAGGAAGGTGGTTGCCGATGTCTGGCTCCTGGGAACCCCGGATTCACACAAACAGTTAGCAAACATCTTTGGTGCCACAAAGATTGCAGTGGATATATGCCACCATCCTGGGGTTTGTCTGAGTGTGGAGCATGGATGAAATTCCTTAAAGATTTGCATTCTGTGGGTTTCCAGTAGTGTTGTAAATAGCACACAAATAATAAGTGCCTGCAGTGGACACACGATAAGGGATAGGCAGGAACCTGAGCAAACAGGAGGAAATGGCTGCTGAATTTTAAAGTTCAGTATTAACTTGTGTAGCTCAACAACAGGAAGGAAAAAAAAAAAAAAAAAGAAAAGAAAAAAAGTATCCAGCGAATTTAAGCAGAAATGTAGATCAGATCTTGAGTCAGATTGATAATACCTCAGTGGCTGTATTTCAAAGGGATTTAGATGGTTATACGTTACATTACAAGGAAAGTGTGATAACCATGCAAGTAAATGTTAATTTCCATGGAAATTACAACGATAAAGCACTTTGAGGTACTATCTTTCAGGCAGCAAAGGTCCCAGGGTACTTTACTATTCAAAACAATTTAAAACAGCATCAGACAACATTTTCAGTGTTTGATTTAAAATCAGCAATGAAAACCAGCTTTTGCATTTCTATAAATGATAAACATTCTGCATTGAGAGGAAAAGTTTTTGCTATAGTTCCTCCGACTCCTCTAGTCACCTGAGCTCTATCCTTCTAGCCTACCTCCCTGCTTGCTAATACCATGCTTGCATGGACCTTCCATCTGTCACTGAGCATCAACCCTCCCTCAGGCAACAGCTTTACAGCGCTGAAAAACTACTAAATGGTACTTAAAGTTCACTCTTCCTTTATGTCTCACTCTTCTGGTGGAGAAGCAAATGTCTTTCAAAACAACACTTTAGCTGCAAATGGCATCAGAATATTGCCTTGGGGATATCAGTCCTCCTTCCGCAATATTCCAGAACTTCAGCTCTCAGGAATGATCGTTATTTTCTTCTTCTTTCTTTCTTTTTTTTTTTTTTTTTTTTTTTTTTTTTTTTTTTTTTTTTTTTTTTTTTTTCATTATTCTCCCATGAAGCACTTCTGTTATTAAAAGGTCTGCACTGGAGTAAGTTTTTACAGGCTTTGTCTCAGTAGACCAGGCTCTAGCACTATTTTAATGTGTTTCATCCACTTAGAAACCTGAACATCTTTTCTACCTTTAACTTCGGTATGTTCATATTGGCTTTTTACTTTCATGCTGAAATTTTTGTAATTCCAGAGAGGTGACTTTGAAGGGCTGAAGAACACCTAGGTGCTCTTTTGCTTAGTTTTTTTCATTATGTTGATGCCACGTTTTATTAGCTGCAGATCTCCTCTAAACCCTTTTGCACACTAAGTTAGTTCTAAATGTAAATCCTTCTAAAATGCTCTGCAATTAATTCTTATTAAGTTTTAGACAAACTTAGGATAAGAAAAAAAGTATCCTGATGGGATGATCTGACAAGAGATTACTTGATATTAATTGCCACTTACTTGCATACCATTTTTTGAAGGGCTTTACCTATTTTTTTTTACCTAGTTTGTTATAAGGAATCATTTGCCATGCAAAGGAATTTATTGTGTCTTGGGAATTAACTGGAATTTGAGAATTACACAACAGATTACAATTCTTGCAAGGTTTTCACCAGGAAAAAAAAAAAACAAACAACAAAACCTTTTACGTCTGTAGATGAGCTAAAAAACCCAGTTCAGTTGTTAGCCCAAGGGCTGAGTGTGATCCAGAACTCCTTTTCATTTGGCTATCATGTCCCTAGAGGACATCATATTGTTCCTTGGCTACTGACAATCTTTTCCCACACCTGGAAAGTACCCTGTGAAATGCTGCTTTTTCACATGAGATCTTAGAAGCCAGAACTCTTTCTCCACTGCTTGTGCAACCCAGCACACATCAGCAAACTGGAATTCCATCCTTGTTTATATTTCACCCCTTAAGGTGTCAAAAGGAACCCAAAGGAGGGATCTGTTCTCTACACTCACTTAAGCTGTCTCACCCTTGCAGATGAGTACTTCTTGGAAACTTTCACTTGAAAATTCTACTTTATTTGGAAAGGGAGAGAGATTAAGGAAATACACGTAACAAGAACTGAAAATTCCACAAAATCAGCATTTTTTTTTTTTCTGAATGAATGTTGTTTTTTGTTAAAATGCTAGCTTGATAATAAAATAAAAAGCATTTCAGCTTTGTTCGGACTGTGTTGAGGGCAGTTACACAAACGTTATTTTTGGCAGCAAAGCCAGTTTAAGAAATCTTCTTCCCTTGACCCTAGCTGCTTGCTCTAGTCCCCATGTCACAGTTTGCTGCCCTCTCACTTGTGCCAGTGCCATCTGGTTTTGTTGCCGAAGAAAATTTTTTCTGTAATTACATCCCAGGCTGCCACAGTGCAGTCTGTAAATCCAATTGCTTCTTTTTAGCCTGTGAGATATACTGGAGCAGATGGTGGGGGCTCACAGAAAGAACATGAGAATGGCCTTACTGATCTGGGCCAGAGATTCAGCTTCCACCTCTGCATCTGATAGAAACCAGAAGCAATATATTAGGGAGAAAGTATGCCCAGGACAAATACACGGTGATAGTTTTGCTTAACACTATTCCATCTGTGTCTTGGGAACTTCCAGAGATGGAAGTATTGTTTTTACCTGAAATGAGGACTCTCAAAACCAAAAATGAGTTTAGACAGGAGATATTGTTTTATTCTGCACAGAGTGCTAGGTGGAAATCATCCACAATTCAAGCACACCACACCAAAGAATTGCAGATTATTTATACGCTCTGAACTGGGTGATTACACATTTTCTGTAATGATTATTAGTAGCTTATTGCTCCCATCCCTTATTGGTTATTAATATACAGTGGGTTTGTCAACTTTCTGCGCAAGCTTGAACGATAAGGTTCTGTATCCAGGCAGGGGTCTTAAGCTTATTTATGTAAGAGAATTTTTAGCAAACTTCCATGTCCCAGGATGTTTCTTTTCTCTAAGGACTATAGATTATGATTAGAATTTCCTTTTTGGTTACCATTGACAGTTTGAAGAACAGGCTGACCTATCTGGTGAGTCCAGTTCGTCCTTGTGTTTGATGTGAAACACTTGTGGGGATAACAATACGTATTAAGTGGCCTTGGGTGGGATGAGAAGCCTTTGTGGGGCCTGCAATGTGCAATGAGAAATGGCTTTACAGCCTATAAATCCCAGTAAAACAGCACATTCTTTCCCATGGGTAACAGTGTTAGCAGACTTCTAGTACTCACAGCACCTTGCAGGAAGATGCAACACGCCCCAGTATGAATTGAATGAATTGCCACCTCCTTTTCTGCATCCTGGACTGCATGTCTATGAATTTCATCTGATGCTCTCAGTTCTTTTACTGGATGAGCCATCAAAAGTGAATCTCATTGTGCCTTCCTACGTCACTCATTTTGTCCTTCTTGCGTACCATATCTTCACTAATTTCTTCTCCAGATTAACCACTTATTTCAGATACCTATCTACTGAAAATTCTACTTTCTTGGGATGCAGGAACATTACAGCATACACTGACTTAAGGATTTTCCAATTTATTTTTGCCATTTATTTTCTCCTTTTCTTCTTCGTAACACACTTTTCTGACTACTTTTGAACATGAGACTGGTACTTTCATGGACAATGTGTTATAAACTCCGTGAGCTGTAACTATTAGTGCAGAGTACATTTCTTTCATCATAAAAATTGGGGTATTGGGGTTTAGTTTCCTCACATGTATCACTAAGATTTGTTTGAAACAAAATTTTTCTTCCCTTAAGCTCTTGTAATTCTCCAGTCAGCCTTCATCTTCCCTACAAGTAAAGATTATAGTACCATTACCAAAATGTGTTACTATGCTTTTTAGTGGGTTTTGGAGGTTATTTATAAATGTGTCAAGAGACACAGGTCCTAGCACAGATCTCTGCAGAAATTCAAAGATGACACTCTGGAGCTGTGAAAATTATTTACTCCTGCTACCTACTTCCTATCTTCCAACTGTCTGTTAATCAGTGTGAGAACTGTACTAACTCATAGTAACCTGGTTTTCTTTAACACTTGTGAGGAATTTTGACAAAAGCTTCTTCCAAAATCCAACCATGCTATATCAGCTAACCCAATCCCCCTTATCTGTGAGGTATTAAATGATTGTGTTCATGAGGTACAATAGTGCTTCAAGCTCTGCAAAAACTACCTGTCAAGCAGAGCCATCAAAAAAAAAAAAAAAAAAAACAAACAAAACCCCAACCAACCAAACAAACAAACAAAAACAAAACACAAAAAAACCCACCAACTTTCATCATTTTTGTAACTATTCAACTGTTTAGACATTTTGTCTGGAATTCTTTGAACATCAGTTTTTCATCTGTCTGGGATGGAGACAACTTGTTTGCCCTCAGATGAAAAATGAGACACTTCAAGGAAGCAGTTATAGAAGAAACAAAGTACTTTAAAAAACTGATAATTTAGAAGAACCTTATTAAAACTTGTAACTTAAAGATTTTTTTATTTTAAATATCAATTTGAATATTTCATTAAATATATAATGAGTGCAATTTTATAAAACTAACAAAAAAAAAGCTGCGGCTGAGTGCAAAAAAAGGTGGGTAAATACCAATGGTTACTTACCTCGAGGGTAATGACAGCCACATTGCAAAAGCAATCTCATCCAATATTAAACAGCTACAAAGTAGATGTCTCAATCTGAGTCAGTCACCCAAGACTCCTTTCTAGTCTATGGAGAGAAATTGCTCCTGTTAGTGACTCATTTGACCTATTTTTATGTTTTATTTTAGAATTAAGTGAATCATATCTAGTCTCCATTTACTACATTGAGTAGGTCTCCATTTACTAAAACTGGGAGCATGGAGTGACTCAGTCAGATGTAGATGTCTGATGTCTTTGTTTAGTCTGGTGACCCTCAGACCTGGTTTTGTGATATGTTTGTTGTTGGGTTTTTTTGTCCTTTTTGTTTGTTTGTTTGTTTGGGGTTTTTTTGTTTGTTGTTTTTTTTTTTTTAAAAAAAAAAAAAAAAAAAAAAGCATGAAATATGCCTTTACATGAAACCTAAGCACAACAAGTTAGATGCAATTTAGGCAGACAGAAAGAGATGTTCAGTTGGTCCCCATTTCCTCTTCCAGACGAGTTACTGCCATAGTTAATACTGTCTTTACTTCTGGGCACATTTCCCAACCCTCCCTTGAGCACATGATGTTCACATGCTGCAAGGGAGGAGAAACGTCACTGTTGTCACACGGCTGTTGTCCAACACCTTTTGACCACCTGTTTGGTCACCCTGTAGTAATTAATATAGGCTAAAGAATTTTTTAAAGGGTAAGATTTAAGGGTATGAACTGACAGACATTATTTTATAAATTCTAGAGGTTTCTTGCAACATTTTAAAAATATTTAAGGAAAAGGGCTTAATGGCATTTTTTTTTGTCCATGGAAAAAGTAAATTTATGTATTAGAAAATTCATAGGATAAGAAAAACATGCTAAACATGAAAGAAGAGCAGTTAATTCGTATTTTTCAGTGTGGAGATTGATACTGAAATTGTTATTTCTCTTACCAACATGACAGTAAAGCTTTTGCTGTTGCAGTGCTGGAGGATGCCTGCTTTTACTACAGACTCCAGCAGTGATCCTTATAATTTTAGATATATGTGGTGGTCTTGCTATACTATCTGGAGCTTCAGTACTTCTGGCACCTCTGGTTTAGTTCAAATCAGGAGTCACAGACATGATTCAGGACAGCAGGTAATGTGGCAGCAAACTAACCCCTGTGTAATTTTCTGCACTACCTATAAATGAGCTGTGGAAAATCAGACTTGCTGCTGAAGATACTCCAAGCTTTTTATCTGTCTTTATATCCCTATTATTTTGCTTTTTTGATGTTGTTTGTTTGTTTGTTTGTTTCCTTTCCTTCAGCAGGAAGAGTTTTGTCCAGACATTCAAACTAGAGAAGTAAAATTGAACTTGTTTACGTTTCTAAGAGGCCTTGACTGTAACCTTGGCATTAGAAACCTAATTCTTATGCTGCCATTTCAAGCGATAATGGGTGAAAGGTCCATCATGTTACAGAGTTGAAAAATTATTTCATTCATGACTGGAAAAAGCAGGTTGATAAGCAGGCTTGGTTTTTTGATCTGAATAGGAGAAAAAAACAAACCAAAACATATTTGCTTCTCAAACCAAGATCAGAGTCAAATAATCCAGAAACTTCATCATGAGATGGCAGAAAAATCCAAGGGATGGGGAAAGAAAATTTCACCAATTTAACAGGTAAAATCTATGTAATAGATCAGGGCATAATATGACCTGAACCAACTCAGAAATATTTAAAAAGAGCACATTGCAGAAAGAAATACAAGACAGTACTGTACTGGATCAAAATCATCCTGTTTATCAGGCACACACTGGCTGTTTTTTCAAAAAGTACTTTGTTGATGCCCTACTTTTGTGCTTTTATTCTCACAAATTGTTGAAATGGTCTCTGTACAGCAATACAACATTCCAGCTTTCTACATTTGCCTACCAGCTTCATTTCAGAGCATCCGAATTACCATTTCAAGCATTGTCTATAAAACTCCCAAGGAATTTACAGATAAAAGTGAGCAGAAGATCATCTGCCAAGTATAATAGAACTGAAGCGATGTGTAACAAATTCAGCTGCATGGAAATTGCATTTCAGAAAGGACTTCAGATCTGGTTTTGAGTATTCAGAAAAAATCCATAAAGGAAAAATAAAAATTTAAAGGTAATCAAAGTATTGTGCTTGGTTTTGACTGTAATAATGTAGAGTCTCGTCATGAGATAAAGGTGAAAAACTGAAAATGCCTGAAGACTTTGTCCCCTCCCAAGGAACAATGATCTGGCCTCAGGTATTTCATGTCAGTTCTCAGCTGGTCCACAGTAATGTGATATTCCTGGGCATGATGCCTTCACTGTTTAGGAAAAGCCAATTAGTACAGAATACTGGAGCAAAATGAGTGTCTCTGTTGCATATGCTACTTTCCCCTCGGGGAAGAGGATGAAAGAGAAACAATATGTGACAGTACAGTCATGTTGCTTAATGCACTACTGGAAAGAACCCAGCTATTGTTGTGAGCAGACTAGTCTAAAGCCTCTGAGGAACAGAATAGGATGTTTCACTCAAAAAAAAAAAAAAAAAGAGGAAAAGGGATATGTGAAATCAGGTTTTATGTTTGGGTTTTTTTGTTGTTGTTTGGTGGTGGGTTTTGTTGTTTGGTTGGGAGGGTTTTTTTTGGTATGAAATTAAAATAATCTCATTAAATACTTTGCATGAAGGAAATTCCTAAATACTGATTCACATGAACAAGCAGATATAATGAGTAGGGTTGTTTTGGTTTTTTTGTGTGTGAAATAAATGGACTCATCCAGTGCAAAATTAGTCCTAGTTTTCTTCTTGACAGAAGTTGGTTCCAATTAGGATTTTCTGTAATAATTAGCAGTCTACAGTGGTTGTAGCTGGAGGATTGTGAGGGAAGCAAAACTGTTTCTAAACAAAAAATGTACCTTAGTGGTGTAAACTATCTTAAAAATGGAGTCTACCTTCCTGTGAAAAAGGAGTGTTACTCATGCATTTTATTCATTGATCCTCACACAAAACCTGCCTTTAACATCGACCATTCACATTTTGAAGTAAAATGTTTTCATCCTGTTTTACCAGTATATAATACTGGGAGACAGTTTTTTTTATAGCATATTATCTGTAGTCATGTGGTACAATACTTAGAGCTGACAAAATAATCCACCCTTACCCAGAATGGTTTGACCTTCTTTTCCATCTAGAATGTTTTATCTTTGTCTTTAGTCCCATTCTAGGGCTCCTCTCCCTGTGGACACTGTTTAGTGGTGAACTTGGTATCGTTAGGTTTATGGTTGGCTTTGATGATCTTAAAGGTCTTTTCCAACCTAAATAATTCTATGATTTCTAGGATTCTATGTTTTGTACACAGAATACACATACCTTGTGTTTTCAAGTGACATATTTGCAGGAGGTGAAAGAATCTGCACAGTCCTACCTTGCTGTAACCTTGTTCCCTTTTCTACAGTTTCAGCAAGGATTATACCGGTCCATATTCAATAGCAAAACTCCCATTCCCTTCATTTGATGAGGAACAGTAGCTCTCCTTCATCCCTTAGGGGACTTACGAGGGAAAAATCCTACTGGACCAGCCTCAATCTTATAAAATCTCTGCAAAACAGGTTACTCCCTAACTAGGGAGCATGACTACAAGGCTGTGCCATTTTCACATTGCTACTTAGACAGCAGGGACAGGCTTGCAGTGGCTGCTATCAGTGAAAAGAGAAAAATATATTTACCTTTACAGGTTGAGCCTGTTGAGATTTGGAAAGGAATATCGATTCAGTGAAACTTCTGAGCATCTCTCCCTGCAAGCAAAAGCTGTCGAATGGCTCTGAGATTTGCCACTGGGAGCTATTGGGGAGCGGTGGAGTTCTGGGACCCCTGGGAGTTAGCTCAGAACCAGCAATCCCACCAGCTCGACAAGATATTGCACCCAGGAAAACAATTAGCAAATAAATATTATTATGAGAAGTGCGATCCTGCAGCTGTGGTGCTTCTGGGCCTGCCAGCTCATTCAGGTACTGAGCTCTGCACATCATCTCCAGAGGCAAGGACAAGCCCAGAGAATGCTTTGTCACCATCCCCACCGCTCGCTGTGGCTGCGCCGTTTGGCTACCAGCCTGGGCAGGGGGCAAGAGAGTGAATCGGCTTGGCATTCATTTAGGAATGGTGAATTTTGGGGGTTTATTGCTGGGCATTAAAACGGATCTGTGTGGATACGCAGCTCCCGGAGGGAGGGAGGGCGGGTGAGGCAGGACTTGCGGAGCTGCAGATGCTCGGTGCCATCTAGTGGGAAGGAGCACAGTGAGCAGCAGGAAAGCGAGGAGAGTTTTGCAAAAAAAGTGTCTAATCTCACAGGTTATTTCATGGACTTTCGCACCTGACGATTTATATTCTTCTGCAGGGAAGAGAGGCATGCTCCTGGGTGCATAAATACATACTCATAACACGCACATCACCTCGGGAAAGTTTAGCGCGGTGGCAGAGCTGTTTTTCTCACAGAGAGCATCTGCTGCCTCTTATCTTGCAGCTCCAGCTCTAGTGTATGCGGTTCCACAACGGTGCACACTGGTGAGAAGCAAGGATTTCTACCTGATATGCCTTTCCTGTTTTCTGGGAACTAAGATTTTAAAAGAAAGAATAAAAGAGAATGAGACTGTTCTTGTGACTAAAAGTAGTTGCAATGGCCTTCATAGCCTGAAATTTCTGGGAGACAATAATGTTAACTTGGTGTCTGACTAATAATTAACAAATCGAGGCCTTTTCTTTCTCTAAGTCTCTCTCTAATCAGCCCTGGCACTGCAGTCTTCTCACACATAGAACACTGAAGAATTGGAGGCTCTATCTAATCTTTGTACTGTTTTAAACAGTGACGGATTAAAACTGGAGGAGACTGGGAGCACTGTTTAACTGGTATGATTGTTAAAGATTTGTGGAGGACTGAACACATCTACTCAGTATTTGGCTGCCCATCACATCACACTGAAGTTAGGTGTGCCCCTTTCCGATTCGTTGCTGAAATTACTATAGGTCACGGCTTTACTTAAGCAAAAGAGATAGAGTCAACATGGCTTCTTTCTTAAACCAAAGTGATTGTTTTTTACCATGTTTGTCTTAACCTCGCCTGGAAGAAACAGAACGTGTCACCTCCAGAAATGTCACCTCAGGGAAAAAATATTGCAAATTACCTCTTAATACATTACTCTTGCACCATGTTTTATGAATTTTATGTCCTGTTTTCCAAGTGTATCATTATGATATTGTTCAGTAAGCTTTAGTATTAATTTTTTTCACCAAGCTTACATCAGCCATGGTTACACAGGGCAACAACTCCACTTTGCGTTTCCTTAAAAGTTAAAAACAACTCTAGGAACAATCCATAATGGTTGCACTTCATCAAATATTTTGCATTTCTTTTCTTCCTTAAATCAATAATAATGTTATTATAAATTTTCCAATAGGAGGAAAGCTTAACACAATTAATTTCTATTCCTCTGACTTGTTCCTGATAGCATGAGTGTCCTAAAAGGAATAGTCTGGCTTCCTGCCATCAGACCCCTCTTACTGTATTCCTGCCTCTGTTGGAACCCCATTTCTGAGCCAGTTCAGCTCAAACTGGCAGAAAATTCTTTCAGCAAACAGTACCAGATAGGAGCAATTTATAAGATTGACCAAGATGCTCAAAAAACACGCACAGAAGTCCTACTTTTTTTTTTTTCTTTTTCTTCTTTTTTTTTTTTTTCTTTCCATTAGTATTTGAAAAAAGCTGAACCACCTTAACAGTATTGAAATAAAACTTCTGACACTTGCTGAGCTCCTGCAAGTAACCTACAGGGTGTCTTTGCTGTACCTTAGAAATCTGAAGGGTTTGCTCATTTCTCAGAAGGGATTGCTCGTAAAAAGGCACCTGTTGGATAAGGAACTGGTAGTCAGCCAGAAGCAATTAAAAATGCAGTCAGCTGCCAAAGCAAATGGAACTATGCTGGGGTTCAGAGTCCAAAAAGGTATTTAAAGACAGATTTTTGTCCTGTTAAAAAAAAAAAAAAAAAAAAAAAAAAAAAAAAAAGTTCCACTTGTCTGTGGTCAAATACCTTAAATGCCCAAATGTGGGTGTTGTTTCTCAAGCTGTGACCCAGGCTGACTGAGGTGCCTGTGCCTGAGCTAGCTGCCAGGTCTACGTCTGACAGTTTCTACTGACTTGACATAAGCCTCTCTTTGTTCAGCCACCTCAGCTCTGGGAATATTGTTGCTGTGCATCTCACCTTTGTGTTCAGGGACTTAATTAAGGGGTCTAGATCTGTCTTAGCAAGAGTGATGAGGAGTGAGTGAGTGAATCTTCTCCGGAATATCAGTGGGAGCCCTAGAGTAGGAAGAGAGAGAGAGAGATCTGTGTTCCAGTTTCTCTGTATGTCATCTTCACATAGCTTCTCTTAGAACAGCGTAATCAGTAAGTGAATACATAACCCAGGGACTCCCTTTGCTGACAAGTCAACGAAATTCGTGGTTATAATTCCTCTTGCTCATACTCTGACCATAAGGCATTTATTCCACTTGAACTGAAGATGTTGGAGAGCTTCACCAACTTGTAGGTTAGTGGTAAAACATAATCTTAGGAAGTGAAATCTTCATCTGAGTGAAGATTTAAATCCTTGTTTCCAAACAAATTCACTTAAAACTACACATACACAAAAAAAATGCTGCCTCCTCTTATACTTCTCACCCACTTTATATTAGGCATACTCTGACAATGACTATAGGCCAAGGCACATGGTAAGGTCAACTTTGTGAATCTTTTCCATTTATTTACAGATCACAGAATTGTCTAAGTTGGAAAAGACCTTGATGATCACCCAGTCTAACCATTAACCTCACACTGACAGTTTCCAACTACACCAGATCTCTCAGCGTTATGTCGACTTTATTCTTAAACACTGCCAGGGATGGGGATGACCCCTCTGCCCTGGGCAGCCCATTCCAACTCCCAATAACCCCTTTCTGGAAAGAAATGCTTCCTAATATCCAGTCTAAACCTTCCCTGGTGCAATTTGATGCCATTCCCTCTTGTCCCATCACTTATTACTTGGTTAAAGAGACTCATCCCCCCTCTCTGCCCCCTCCTGGCAGGGAGTTGCAGAGGGCGATGAGGTCTCCCCTCAGCCTCCTCTTCTCCAGACTGAACCCCCCCAGTTCCCCCAGCCGCTCCCCAGCAGACCTGTGCTCCAGACCCTGCCCCAGCTCCGTTGCCCTTCTCTGCCCACGCTCGAGTCACTCAATGGCCTTTTTGGGGTGAGGGGCCCAACACTGAACCCAGGAAACGAGGGGCGGCCTCCCCCGTGCCAAGCCCAGGGCTCAGATCCCTTCCCTGTCCCTGCTGGCCACGCCAGTGCTGACACAAGCCAGGATGCCATTGGCCTTCTTGGCCCCTGGGCACACTGCTGGCTCCTGTTCAGCCGGCTGTCAATCACCCCCCAGGTCCCTCTCTGACTGGCAGCTCTCCAGCCACTCCTCCCCAGGCCTGTAGCCCTGCTGGGGGTTGTTGTGGCCCAAGGGCAGCCCCCGGCATTTGCCCTCAGTGAAACTCCCCCAGCTGGGCTCAGCCCATGGCTCCAGCCTGGCCAGGTCTCTCTGCAGAGCCTCCCTGCCCTCGAGCAGATCAACACTCCCACCCAGCTGGGTGTCACCTGCAAACTGACTGAGGGTGCCCTCGATCCCCTCCTCTGGGTCATCAGTAAAGATGTTAAACAGGAGTGGCCCCAACACCCAGCCCTGGGGGACACCACTCGTGACCGGCCGCCAACTGGATTTAACTCCCTTCACCACAACTCTCTGGGCCCGGACATCCAGACAGTTTTTACCCAGCGAAGCGTGTGCCCATCCAAGCCACGAGCAGCCGGTTTCACCAGGAGAATGCTGTGGGAAACGGTGTCAAAGGCCTTGCTAAAGTCAAGGTAGACAACACCCACAGCCTTTCCCTCATCCCATAAGCAGGTCGCCCTGTCGTAGAAGGAGATCAGGTCTGTCCGTCAGGACCTGCCTTTCATAACCCCATGCTGACTGGGCCTGATCCCCTGGTTGTCCATTATTTGACTTTTACTGGCACCCGAGCTGAACTGCTCCATGACCTTCCCTGGCACCCAGGGCAGACTGACAGGTCTGTGGTTTCCTGGATCCTCCTTTCTGCCTCTCCTGTGGATGGGTGTCACATTTGCCACCCTCCAGCCCAATGGCACCTCCCCAGTCAGCCATGATTTCAGGTAAATCGTGGACAGCGGCTTGGCGAGCACATCTGCCAACTCCCTCAGCACCCTTGGGTGTAACCCACCCGCTCCCACAGACGTGTGAGCATCCCAGTGGTGCAGCAGGTCTCTGACCACCTCCTCTCCAACTGTGCTGCCCTCAGCCTGCTCCCCCTGCCCATCTCCCAGCTCCTGAGGCTGGGTGTCCAGGGAACAGCCACTTCCACTGCTAAAGGCTGAGGAAAAGTAGGCGCTGAGCACCTCAGCCTTTTCCTCACCCTTAGTTACCATGTTTCCCCCTGCATCCAGTAAGGGAGGGAGAATTTCCGCAACCCTCCATTTGCTGTTAATGACTTTACAGAAATGGTTTTTGTTACCCTTAACAGCTGTGGCCAAGCCGAGCTCTAGCTGTGCTTTGGCTCTGCTAATGTTCTCCCTGCATAACTCCCCTACATCTTTATAGTCTTCATGAGAGACCTGGCCCCTCCTCCCAAGGCAATAGATTCTCCTTTTGTTCGTGAGATCCAGCCCAAGGTCCCTGTTTAGCCAGGCCGGTCTCCTTCCCCCCTGCTTGTTTCCCGGCCCACGGGCACAGCCTGCTCCTGCGCCTCTCAGACTGCTCTCCTGAAGTATGTCCAGCCTTCCTGGGCTCCCGTACCCTTCAGGGCAGCCTCACAAGGGATTCTGTTAATCAGTCTTTTGAACGGGTGGAAGTTAGCCCTGTGGAAGTCTAAGGTGGCAGTTTTACTAACCCCTGTCTTTGTTACTCCAGGGATTGAATATTCGATCATCTCATGATCACTGCACCCTTTCTCACTCACCAGCTGGGTGAGGAAGTTATCACGTACACATTCCTGGAACCTCCTGGGTTGTTGCCTCTCTGTTGTGATCCCAGCAGATACCCGGGAGGTTAAAGTCCCCCACAGGGACAACTGCAAGTGACTGTGAGATTTCTCCCAACTGTTTATAGAAAGTTTCATCTATCTCACTGCTTTGGCTGGGGGGTCTGTAGCAGACTCCCACAGCAAGATCTGCTTTTTTGGACTTTAGCTAATCCACACACTCTCAACCCCGTTATCACTGTACTTGATTCCTGAGCTCTCATAACGTTCTCTTACATAC
The DNA here is from genome assembly GCF_003259725.1 of Athene cunicularia. Lineage (NCBI taxonomy): Eukaryota > Metazoa > Chordata > Aves > Strigiformes > Strigidae > Athene > Athene cunicularia. The sequence continues at coordinate 31,313,361 of NW_020799142.1, forward strand.
AGGGCACTCCACCACCTCTCCTTCCCTGTCTGTCCCTCCTGAAGAGCTTGTAGCCATCGATGGCAGCACTCCAGTCGGGTGAAACATCCCACCACCTTTCTGTTATAGCTCCTATGTCACAGTTCTTGTGCTGCATCATGGCCTCAAGCTCCCCCTGTTTGTTGCTCACACTGCGTGCATTGGTATAGATGCACTTGAGATGAGCTCATGAATCCAAAACCCTTTTGTGAGTGTGGGCCCCATTCCCTACCAGACCCTTCTCAGGTACTTTCATGGTTCCTAAACATCTTTCCCTTCTCTCAAATGAAGTGGCAGAGGGAGAGCCCTCACCAGTCCACCATCCTACAAGCTTTGGCTGGCTTCCCTTGAGCTTGTTCCAGACAGGCCCACTCATCTCCCCGTCCCCCCTCTTATCTAGTTTAAAGCCCTGTTGATAAGCCCTGATGACTCCTGCCCCAGAATTCTTTTTCCCCTCTGGGACAGCTGCATCCCACCCGTCTCATTTGTCACTAGCATACCAGGTGCTTTATAAACCTCACCATGGTCAAAGAACCCAAAATTCCAACATTGGCACCAGTCTGTGAGCCACGTGTTAATCAGATACTTTTTTTCACCTTCTATCAGTGGTTTTCCCTTCCACCTGAGGGATTGATGAAAACCTGAGTTCCCAAGCCTTCAATTAGCCACCCCAGTTACTTGAAGTCCTTTTTGAGTGACTTAAGACTTCTCTCTACCACCTCATCTTTACCTGCCTGGATAACCAACAAGGGGTAGCAGTCAGAGGGCTGCACCAGAGCAGTGACCTTCCTTTTAATATCTGACCCAAGCCCCAAGGAGGCAGCAGACCTCTCTATGGTATGGGTCTGGTCGACATAGGCTCCCCTCCGTACCCCTCAGAACAGAGTCACCCACTACATTTACCCTTATTTTCTTTGTACTTGAATAAGTTGCAAGACACGGGGCTGAGGGACAAGCAGTGGACGACTCACTAGTTGGGTCCTCATTTCCATCTTCAGTCGTCTGGCCATCTAGTTCCAAAGCCTCGTACCTACTATATAATGACAACTGGGAAGGTGAGGGGGGCCGAGAAGGTTTTCCTTGCCTTTCCAAGGAAGGACCTGACTCCATCCTCCCCTGTCCGCCCATGACCTCCTTCTGCCTGGTGGGAGGAGGGGAGGGAGTCATGTATTTCTTGTAGACCCTCTACCATCTGCCTTTGTCTCAGAGTATGGCTCCACCAGTCAAGCTCATTTTCACACTCTCTGATCGTTCTCAATGTTACAGAGAGTAACATCATCAAATAGTTGTTTAGTTATAGGTCCCTTTTTTTGGAAGCGTTTGGGTGTTTTATGCTGCAGATACATCTTAAGGACCATTAGAAAGCTGTTTTAACTAAGTAAGTGTATTAAACAAGTTGTTCAGAATTTTATAGAGAGTTTCTGCTGTTTTTCAACTTCTTTTTCTGATTTTCAAAATAGTTTTCAACAGTTTGGATGCTGAGTGCTGCTGAATACCACTCCACAGATGCTAAGATAAATTCCTGTATACCTGCTGTATCCTTTGAAGTTCAGGTGCAATTGGAGTGACTGAATGAATGCCTGGTCCAAGCTGGGTGCACAATTATCAGTGTAATGATGTCATGTGTGCGAATTATAGTTATTCATCACGGTCCTGGATACTTTCTAACGGAGCATTATAGTGTCTCTCTTCACAAATCTGTAGCTATCTAGGATCCTATTAACATCTTCAGGATGAAAGATCTGACTAGTCTGTGCAATGAACTGAAGTGCAAAGAGAAATATTTACTCCTGTTCACACTGAATACAATGGCAAGGACTACCGCTAAGGCAGGTGCTTTCATCTCTGAACTTATAAATAAAGGAAGGTGCACATGAAAGGCAAGGACAGCCAACGTGGCAAAAGACAGTGCAAAAGATGTTGTGATTAAAAAGGGAAGGAAAAATCCTTCCGTACATGTGTCAGCTTTGTCTGCAGGTGGCTGCATGTCTCATCCAAGTCTGCGGGTGTTTCCCTCAGAACTCTGACACCCGCAGCCTTTCCTAAGGGCCTCTGCCTTAATCAGAGCAGGAGGAATAATCTAAGATGAATATTGCTACTTATTGAAGGCTGCAAGAGAAGAAAATGAAAGCCAATTTATTTAAAAGAGGTATAAAATAGAGCACACAAAATCCACCATCTGTCCACAAATTAGGAAAAGTTTTATTGCAAAAAACAGGAGCTTTTTTAAAATTATTTTTGTCCAAAATATTATTTCCAAAAAAATAAAAACATAAAAATGCCTATTTTAGTTGATCAAAATGTTTAGGAAATAAACATCTGTTTTGATGGGTTTTTTTTCAAGTGAAATGATTTTTTTCTTTTTAATTTTAAAAAGAACTCTGATTTTGCTTTGACATGCATATTTAAGTGAAATATTCTAATTATCAGTTCAAATTATGTTGCCTTGGAAATTGCATTTCTATTTTTAATTCATTTCCATACATTTTGAAAATGAAACAAGAAACACTGGCCTTAGAAGAAATTAAACATTTTATTCAGATCAAATCATAAGAAAAATAAATTCAGGTCACTTAGTAGTTTAAAATTTTATCACCAAAAAAAAAAAAATTATTCAAAATTCCACTCTTACCTTAATGTCTTCTCTGAGTGATCATATAATTTGCTCCAATTCATGTTAACACACCTGCTTCCTCTTTCAGAATAAAGGGAAGTCACAATTCATTTTAAAAATTAACTATGAGATGCATAATAAACCCCAAACTGTTATGTTCAGAGACCACGTGTAGGAAGAACCTGACTTCTCAAGTAATTCAGGCCATACACTTTCTCCTAGTAATTCCTATAATAAAGACAATAATTTTCCTACTCATAGACATGTTGCACTGTGCTCATTAGCATTAGTACATGACACTCAGACATCCTTATGCACAGAGCAGGAGAGCCAGTTAACCTCGGGATCACAGTAAACCTTTGTGCTTACAGCTGATTAAGATGGTTGGTTGAGTATTGTAATAAAGAAACTCGTGCTCTAAAAATTCAAGCTAAAAGTCTTGCTTATGGTTTCTAATAATGTACTGCTTGGGAAAATACAGATGAGGGTTTAATTCGTGGTGGTAGACAGGACCTTTCATATATCCATGATGTACCATAAATTGAAAAATCTCGAGGTTTTAACAGCTAACTAACAAAATAAAAATGATGCATTCCTAACACCTTGTACACTGTTATGGATGGGTCTCAGTGGAATATAGAATACTACTTTCAGGGTGATCATGGAGGAGGAGGTTTAGGAGACAGAAAAAACTCTCAAAAATTGTCTTTGAAAGACACAGGACTACTAAATCTCCACTTTTTATTATTATTATTATTATTATTATTATTATTATTATTATTATTATTATTAATTTATTTATTTATTTCTTCATCACTGGTTAGTAACATTTATAAGATAAGAGAAGAGAGAAGAGAAGAGCACGCTCCAAGAGTGCTATTAAGTTGTTTTCTTCTAAAGAATCAGAGATCCTGAGAGAATGCACTGGCTGTAATTAATTAAAGCTGTCCATATCCTCACAATATATTTTTCTATATAAGCACTGCTCAACCTATCCAGAAAATCTTTGAAGCTCCACATTCAAACTTTCAGACTGTATGCAGTTCCAGCTCCCATTTTAATAAAAATCTAGAGGAAAAACATTAATGAGGGTTTGGCAAACATCTGGTTCTGTCCTGCCACCCACACAACTTCTCAGGCACAGAAGAACTTTTCATCCTGCAATTCAAAATTTAAATAAAATAAAATAAAATAAAATAAAATAAAATAAAATAAAATAAAATAAAATAAAATAAAATAAAATAAAATAAAATAAAATAAAATAAAATAAAATAAAATAAAATAAAAATCAGGCATTTTCTAGGAACATTCAATCTTGCTCTAGCTATGCCATATTTATCAGGGCTTGTGATACAGTGAGTTTTCATAAAAATAAATTCATCCCATATGCGTCAAAAATCTCCATGATAGCACAAAGTATAGACAGCTTCTGCAGCAGCTGATGCCTTCATTTATATTTCTACCTTTGGGGAATTAAGTCAAAGCATCACTTCTTTTTCACTTCTCTAAACTCCGAGCATGCTCCTGGAAGAGCACGTTTTAGATATCTATGTCCTGTATGTGAAGAAGATAGAATTGAAATATGTCAGTGGAAGCTTTAAGTTTTCAGAAAATAGTCATTGTTGTAAATTGTAATTTTCTTACGGTGGTCTAAGCTATAGGCTGAGTGGAGAAGGGTTCTGTGTTGGCACAGGAGAGTGGTACTGACATGAGCAGAAATTAATCTTGAAGAGCCTATCAAATTTTGCAGCTTCAGCATCATTTTCCACTCAGGTTTCACACTGTCCTCATGACCAGTAAAAACTGAACTCTGACTTTCCGGAGCTTCAATGCACTATGTGTACTTGGGGTTGCACGTGAAATTCTCCAAGGAGGTCCCAAAAGAGAGACCACTGGGCTGAGTGGAAACTCTTTGTGGTCCATTGTCTGCGACTAGACAACCTACAGCCAGGTTTTGTCAGACTTTTTTCTCTTTTTCTAAGTAATTATTAATATATTGCTTTACTCATATATTTTATTAACTACTTGAACTTTCTCCCAAGTATGAGGACTAACAGAGACTTGCAGTTCTCTCTTCTCTCCCTTACCCTTTCTTCCTCTGTGTAGCAGGAGGGAATAAGCTTACAGAGCCCTTCCGATTTTGAGGAGTGACGGGAAGTTGGGTTTGGGTTTGTCTCCAGGCAAATAATGGTTATGTGGAATAAAGTGGTGGGATTGAAAACACTACTTCTATTTGAAATCAAAGCATCTGGTAATTCCTATATTTAGTGTGTGCATGCCTGTTTCTGCTTTCATACCAGAAGTGTGATCTTAACTATTTAACATTCTTAATTAATGATTTTTAACAGATCACCAGCAAAATATCATAGGAGCTAAGTAATTTAACAATTTAAAACACAAAGATGTACGTGTAATTCAGTGAGACATGGAATGTCATTTTTACTATTTTGAATCCTTTTTATGACTGTATTTCAAACAGTTAATTGCAATAACAGTGGTGTTCAAATAAGAACCAGCACACTCTTTCGTGTTTTGTTGGGTTTGGGCTTTCAAGATTTTTTTTTTCCCCTTTCTGCAGTAAGAAAAGAAGAAAGGAAAATTCAGAAGGCGTGAAAAACGTATATGAAGAAAAATAACTTTATAAGGAAATAACATTCTAAGAAGTAAATACTTACATAAAAATATTTTTATAAAAGTAATATTTATATTTTTCAATTTCTTGATTTCACTGCTTTGTGGAGTGTGTATTTCTGTAGACACAGACCATTAGCAAGGAGTGAGAAAATTATGAACTTTGCTGCAAAGTGTCCTTGTTATGAACAGGAGGTCTCACAAGCACAGACCAGTTTAGGAGCTCCTTGGTGGGGAAAGATGTCAAAGGGAAAGAAAGAGAGATGGACTGTTCTGCAGAAAGAAATAGAGAAGCAGTAAGTGATGTTGATATCTTCCCATGAGGACCTGCACAAAGACATAGGTGACCTCAGTATCCTCTGAGATAAGTTGCTGAAGGGGAAAATGAAATGCGTTTGTCTGTGATAAAAGCTGTCTTGTATCTGTAATGTCCAAAGCTAAATAAACTGAGAAGATCTCCACATGTCTTGTCTTTCTTTTTACTGAGGGTTTGTCACAACAGACAAGTAAGGAGCTTGTGATCTTCAGGGAAATTCGTAGTACAGGGAAACATGATAAACAGAAATGTGGCATATTTCTAAGTGTCCAAGGAATAGGGGAATAGATTATCCTAGGCCTTAGTTGAGAAACTGGTGCAAGTGAATGAGACATATCATCATTCAGATCAAGCATAAATAAATTACTTTTCCATTCACATAATCTGAGAGAAACTGGGAGGGACTGCTGCAATCCAGAAGTCAGGGTCGGCCTTTGAAACTAGATTCTGCATCCATCACTACCAAGAATCCATCCTAATCTCCAATCTGCTAAAATAAGAAGGCCATCTTGTCAAAATGGTAATAACTCTTATCCTGGTAGAAGGCACACAAAGAAAAGGCTGCTTGCAAGCCACTGTTGTGTTGAGAGGAAAAACACCAACAAAACAGAACAAAAACCAAAAAAAAAAAAAAAAAAAAAAAAAAAAAAAAGGAGAGAGAATGAGTTCTTGGGTAGGAAGGGTGGCTTTGATTTAGAGACTGGCAAAGAATTGAGCTAGGGTTTGGGGATTTTTTTGCATAAACCAGAATCATGTGTTCAGTCTTTCCATTTATGGTACACCAGTAGCACCAACCTCTCTTTGACTTCATGAACTCTCATTTTTCCTCATGATGTATCTTCAACAGTAAGATGCACAGAGGTCGGCCTGAACTCTTTATCCCTCTTATCTTTTGATTACCTACATTCCCATGTCTTCTTTAAACCATTGCTCAGATATGATAAATAACAGCTCTCCATACCTATAAACTTTTGACTCAAGGAAGACTCCATCTGGGTCTGTTTAGCAACATTGCTTCTCTGGTTGTAAGGTCTGCTAATAATTTGGACCAGGAATGTAAGCAGATAGACAAGGGACGGTATATTTTTTTCCGTAAAGCTTACATACATACGGTAAAACATATTGAGAACATAGAACTTCGGGGAATAAAAAGAGTCTGAGATAAAAACCAAATGTTTTAGAGCTGTTGTCTCTTGTGTGCTAACTATCAGCTGTATTTACTAGCTGTGGATTCAAAAGACAGATTAAGGTTTGGACCTCTTTGCCACTGGGCATATACAGAGCATTTAATCTGAACTGTTTAGGAGTTCCAGTTGAAGAGGTTGAAAACTTTGGAAACAACGGTGTTATCACCGTCCACGCAGCTTCAGTTTTATTCTACTACATTTTATCCTGGGATTGAACCCTGGCCTCCTGAAATCTTCTCAAAGGTCAGAATATAGCCATCATTTTGTGGCTAGTCCTCTGAGGTTACGAGTACTGACCAGTTAATTTCAGTTGTATTCATTCACACAGTGTCAACAGAAGTCCCAAAACATCCCTCAGTGACAAAGTCAGTTTTATCAAAATCAAAAGTTATCTTTGCAACAAAATTTCTCACAGCGTTCTTATGAAGAAAAAAGATTCAGATTTAAGTCACTGTTTCCAATCAGAGGGAAGCGAATCAGTTCAGGTAGGTATGAGATTTTTGTGTTCTCTGTGGTGGAGATCAAAAGCAAATTCTGTTAACTTGAATCTCAGAACTTTCTTCTGGCAAACCTACTAATAGTTTGCTTTCACATTGGACAGCTGGCAGTCATCAGTGGTGATTAAATTACAATTAGAGCAGATTCAATCACAGAAATTTTTTAATTTTTTTTTTAAAAAAGATTTTCCTTAATCTCAGGGGAAAAAAAAAAAAAAAAACAGCTCTCAGGTTTTGATATATTCTCTTCTCTAAAGGAGTAAAATAATTAGCTTCACCAGACAACAACCAATCATCTCTAAGCAATAACTGCATAATAATTCAGTAAGGTAAATAATTTGAAATGTGATCCAGAGATCACTGGTCTCATCTTTCTAAGACAATTTGGAAACACACAAAAACTTTTCTGTTTCTTTTCTAAATCACAGTCTAATTGCGAGTCTGATGATACAAAATGTTGTCTTATGTTTCAAATTGATCGTATTTTATGGTTCTTAAATTGGACAACAAATTTTTTTTTATTATTATTTTTTTCATAGGAAGCACAACAAAATGTCTTAGGACTTAATGAAATTTGAAGAGAAGTTCACAGCACTAGAGCACTAGTCAAAGACTTCCATCCAGCTCAGAGCCTATCTTCTTCCTTGTGTTTAAAGTTAAAGAGTTTTAAAAGCAGAACAGAATATTGTTCTCCTGTGGTATTGAGTAATGGATGAGTAAATAATCAGAGTCCACAGATTGGGATAGACATCAAACTGCAGGTAACTGTGAGCTCCCCTGTGAAAAAGTCTTCCTGGATTGTTCCACCTAACCATGGCAAGAATGTTGCTATCTTTGAGCAGCAAATATCAAATAGATGTTGAAATGTTTGAAGCTCAGTATGGCAGAGCAGGGATTCAAAGTGACCATGATTTTTAAAATCATTAATAAGCACTGCCTCTTTTTCTCACTCTGTTGGCAATCACATTAAAGTTACCTTACATTTTTTTCTTTTTGTTTTCCTTTCCCCACTTCGATTATGATCTCTGTAAGGCATGGATGACCTTACTATACATTTGCATAGGGCCAGTTTCAGCGAGGAATCGAGCACTACCAAAAACTACCTAAATACCTAAAGTATCAGACAAGGAAGATATTTTCAAACAAGATGGGGGCAAGAGAGTTTTAGCAATATTGAGAATGTGAAGAAAATGTCTAGCCCTGAAATACTGCAGACAAGGAAACAGCAGAATTTCGAGAATGTTTTGCTTATATCTACAAGAGTAAAGGACCAAAACCGGATCATGTATCACTGTAGAAGTGTTCAGTGATAAGTAGCCCAAGAAATAAATGAAATCGTAAGTAAAGGACCTGGTTAAAGTGAAGCATATTTGTACCCGTAGCCCTGGAGCAGTTGAAGACAGCCTTTGACATTTGCCCAAGGCCCTTCAAGTCTTGTGTGCCCTGGGTGACACCCCTTGGTATTGCCTATGCTTATTGAGGATGAGGATAGGTTAGGAGAAGATTGAAGAAGGTCAGTGTGGTGTATGATGTTTTGTATTTAGGCTGAAATCAAACAAGATTTGATGTCCTACATGTAAGGAGACTCAGAATGGGATAAATAGATTATTTGGGAAAGTTATTGCTGTGAAGATCACAGTAGGCTATGATATCACCTACAGGAAGATGCAAAAGTTAAAAAGAAGAGATATTTCCATACAGACTTAGGGGAGATTTATGGAGAATGAGAGGAGGAATACCAAGGAGAAAAGGTATTTTAGAGACTAAACAGACAAGGAAGGCAAGGGATGGCAAAACTCAAGAGAGAATGTAATTACCAACATCAAAAGCAGCACTGAAGGAGATAAAGGTGAAATGAAGGGTCTGAGGTCTGACCTGGGCTCCTGGATAGTGTGCAGGTACCATCTCTGAAAGTATAAAAAGTACTAAAAAGTCTGGAGTTTCATTCAAGCCTCAAAACTACTGTACCTCTGCAGTACGTAATAAATGTGTGTGACGATATATTCCTAAAGAAGGCAGTGTTAAAATTGTATGACAAAGTGATACTGAACCAAACTCAGGAGTTTTCTGATGCCAACAGTTGGATTATCAGTTATTATTTAGTTTGCTTCATCTGACCATCTTAATCATCGCAAGATGCTTAATGTCAAGTAAAAATTATATTTTGATTGACTGGCATCGAAATATGAAAAATATAGAGCATAATTTGATATAGAAATGCCCATAAACCTATACATAATATATGTTTGTTTTAAGAAATGAAAACTTCTTGTCTGAAACTCTGAGCCAGCAGACAGGAATGTTGTATAATAGCCGAACAACAGCTTACAGCAGGATTGCTGTACAGCTGTGGTGGTTTTAATAAATAAGGGGTGCAAGGCTTTTGGAATGGTATAATAGCTTTTTATTAGACCAGTGGATGTACTTAGGGGTAAAAAAAAAAAAAAGCAATTTTTAATTGTGCAAGACCTTCTTTATGCATGGGGAGTCTGTATGATAGTTTGCTTGTTTTGTTTAAATAGTTAAATAAAGAATTTTAAAAGCTTTAAGAGTTTACTATAAAGATATTTAACAGGTTATGAGAAAAATCCGAAACCTGCCAGGTGTTCAGGATTACTGCTCTTAGTCTATTTTCTTAGGAAACCCAAACCAAATTATTTGTATTATGAGATGTTTTCCCAGGTGCAATCTACACTTTTGCCAACAGATGGAAGTAGATTCAAGGAAATAGTGGACTACTGATTTTAGCATAGTTTCCAGGGCACTAAAACGTACTTCACAGAACTGCAAAAAGATGATAAAATAGTATCTTCAGAATGTGAGGGAGACATTTCCTTACCAAACTCCTAACAGCCTGGGGATATATAATTCACAGTATATGACTTTTCTCTCTCTCTCTCTTTTTTTTTTTTTTTTTTTAAAGTAATATTACAATTTTAAAATGTGTTAATTTTTTGTGTGTCTAACGATGGTGATGGTTTTTTAGATCACGGATTTGAAGCAGATCTTGTTCCTAAAAGCAAACAAATCCAGTCAAGACAGGGGAAAAGGAGGAAAAGGAAGAACAGTTCAGTCTTCTGGTAAGTGTAGGGAAGATAAGTCTCAGACAGAGGAAACATGCAAAACAATGTTTCATATATATATATATATATATATATATTCTCATATAAAACTATTATATGCTGGCCAGTCTAAAGAAGTGGAAAGAAATATGGGAAAGGAAATGAATGTAATATTAGTAGAGGGGCAATGCCAATATACTCTCCAGAATGTTAGGGTTTTCTTTCCCTGCTAAGCAAATTTCCTTCTTGACTTTAATTTCATGTCTCATACACGGCATTGTTCCCTCCCCTGCCCTATCTGCAATCTGAATCCTAAAAAAGCAGACAAGCAGAGAGGATCTCACCTAAATTTAAACTGAAATCATCATGCTATGCTCGGGGTATGTGGTCAGCTTGCAGCCCAGGTCGCTTTGATGAGATAGCTGCTTCCCAGAATCCCAGCCATGGCCAGGGAACTGGATGTTACTGCTGCTAATAACAGGGATCAGGAGAGCTTTAACGGCTTTTGCTTGTGAATGCTGTCCGTGTCATGGATTCCCAGGAGGGGGTCAATCAGCATAGCTCCCTCCAGTCATGCATGCACCCATGCTGATTTATCCCAGCCGAATATCTGCATCTTACTTTTCCAAAGATCTGTGGTCTACATCCAAAAGATCCTATAGATTCAAGAAAGTCAGTGCAGGTTTATACCAGTCCTTTATAAACTATCATCTCTCACTTCTGGTTTCTCTGACTGCCTTGGGGGTTAATGTATGGGTATGGTTGTCAGTGTGAGTTGTGCATACTATATATATTAGAAAAAAATTCTTTCCTGTGAGGGTGGTGAGGCACTGGAACAGGTTACTGAGAGATTTTGTGGCTGCCCCCTCCCTGGAAGGCTTCAAGGCCTTGGACGGGGCTTTGGGCAACCTGGGCTAGTGGAAGGTGTCCCTGTCCATGGAACTAGATGAACTTTAAGGTCTCTTCCTACACAAACCGTTCTGACCATTCTACACATATATATATATGTGTAGTAAGTATGTATATAAAAATATATAGTATGTGTA
>NW_020799142.1:31324781-31359880 GCF_003259725.1 Athene cunicularia
TTTTTTTTTTTTTTTTCCCTGTGAGTTAAGGGAATCTATTAGTCTGTCGGAACCCACTTAGGCACTGAGATTGGTCAGACTTCCATACAAATTGACAACTCTGGTGGGGCCTTTAGATTCACAGAGATCAACCTGTCAATCCTTTGCGCTTTGTTTTTTTGTGGGGTTTTTTTGGTTTTTGGTTTTGTTTTTTTTTTTTTCCCCAGTATTTTACATAGGGTCTTAGGTATAAAATTCTTTGCTCCATGGCCTGATTTATAATCCAAGATTTATCTGGTTATCAGGGGGATTTAACCCCTTTTCAACAGCTGAAGATCATGAGCAAAGCTAGTTAATCTGTTAACACAAATATATATTAGGCATATGCATAGCTCTTTGGATTGTTTCCCATACTATTCCCTGGGTAGAAGGAACACAAACATCTTTGGTAAGGTTACTGAGAGGGGACATAAGTAGAAACTGGGGTGGAAATTAGCTCCCATAATTAAACAATTCAAAGTAGATCTCAACACCTAGATGTCTACATGTGAGTTTGATACCAAAGATCATGTCTGTCTTCAGGTGGGCTGGGTAGCTCTCAGGGCACCACTGAGTGTATTGGCCGGCCCTCTGGTGACTGTGATGGGGATCTAGACACTGGCGTTCAGGTGTGTAAGTTCACAGCTGAATTCCACTGTTGGCGTCCAGGCTCTCAGCCCAGTTATCCCTGGCACTTTGCTAGCACAGAGCACTCACATCTTAACAGCTTTCTTCCAGCTAGGAGCAAGCAGACAGAGCCCATCACAGAGACAAAGATCAGTGGAATAATGAACACCAGACTCTTCCACGTATGAAAACAGGTTTCGTTCATGATAATCCTGGTTTGCAATCTGCTTATAGTTTGCCAAAGACTTATTCATCTTTTTTGAATAATCAATGAAAGAAAAGTTTCCTATGTCACTTTATGCCAGATGCAAAATAATAGGAGGCTGTTCCGCAAAAATGACAACTCGTTGTAACACGTACGATGTTGATGGCTACTTGGAAATAACAATTGTCATTGCTCTACAGCAGTTTGCAACAAGCTTTCTGCAAACTTCAGTACAGAGTTGATACGTCTGCTGAGTGATGATTTCCCATTTCCATTTGAGTTATTGCTGAAACAAGGCTAATAAATAGAGCCCAAAGAGAATCTTACATCTGATCCTTTTTTTATTTCAGGGAGGCTGTATCTTTTAATGCTGTGTGTGGCAGTAGTTCAACTGTAATTAAACAGGAACTGATGTATTATTTCCTTCAGTGAAGTACAGAACCACTTCTTACTAGGACTGCTAATTAGGCAATAAGGAAGGTATCATGAAAAAGTATTGACCGCCTCACTCATCCCCAAGTTTCCTGTTACGGGGAGTGAGGGCAGGAGATCGCACATACAGTTAATATGTTTCACTCATTTCACATGGGCATTCTGAAACCACGGCAGGAGAAATGTTGTTTGGGTCTAATAGCCCACGTTTTCACTCACATGTATTCGTTTTGAATTAGAGAATTTCTGGATTTCAAACTTTAGAAATCTACCTGGTTATGTTTGCTTTTAAATCTGGCAAAATGACTGATGCTGAGTTCCCTAAAATGACAGTCCTGTGGTATCCAAACAAAACCTGTGAAAAATCTTTTTGCACTGATTAAGCTGCTATTGGCTTCGTAATCTTTACAGAAGGTTCATGCTGTGTACTAGTGTCTCAGCTCAGAATGTGAGCACGTCCTATCATCTCTCTTGCCATGCACCATACTTTCAACAGGCTTTTTCTGATTACTGGATTAAGAGAGTGTTGCCAGGTGGAATGACTGCACTTATCCTGGTGACTCTGCTGGGGTGAGGTTATCTCTGACAGTAGCACAAAGGACAGCTGGAGGCAGTGATGTTTTAAAATGGCACCACAGAATTTTCTGAGGTTACGTGGTAGGGCCCTGTATTGCATCACACCTTCAGGAGGACATGCTTATGGTCTCCATCAGGTTTAGGATCAAGCTCCAGAACCAGAAGCCTAATTGTGGCAGCTAAACACTCCAAGGTTACTAAACACACTGAGGAGGAAGTTGTCCCAGCTAAGAAATCAGCATGAGGACTCATTTTGCCAATTATCAGGCCTAACATAAAGGACACAGCCAGCATAAAGATGAACCAATAACCAAATTGTATTTGATACAAAAGGGTCAGTACATGGGTGAGCGCTGGGGGTACAGACAAGTCAGTCAGATTATACATAACTGACATCAATCCCACTGACCCCAACAACGACACCGCACAACCAGCAATGGGTGGGATAAATGGCGACATGCAGTCTCCCATAGAAGGGACAGGAGACAACTGAGTCAACAAGCCAAACACATCAGACCAAGGAAGCCACACACTGAATCTCTACACAGCCCACGCTTACAAAAGCCAGACCTGACCGGAGCCCAGTCCCAGGAGGCGGGAGGTCCTTCCCCCACAGGGAACTCTGCACAGGGCACCCACCTCACACAGACACTGCCCCTCCTGTAAGGGGTCCCAGCTTTATCCCTCAGTGGGACACCTGACCTTGGGTTACTCACTGCAGACCCCTGGGGCTCACTTACCCAATGGCTCTGTCTGCCAGGCCAGCACCACCCTGGGGGGAAGCCTGAAGGTAAACTCACCCCCCTTTGGGAAGGGCTGTGGGAATCACCCACTTGTCAACCTTGATTTGGGGCTTGGGGTTGAAGCACCAGCATTTCAGAACTATGTATTCTGAAACCTTGGTCTACACAGCTGCTGCAAACTTTCTTGTTTGGCCTGAGATTCCCCAGGTCTCTTTGTAAAATACACCCTACACCCACCCAGTGAAGGGAAGCCCTGGTGGAACACAGCATGGCAGCTATTTTAACATCACAACTGTACTGATAGGGAGTGAAATGGAGCCAGGAAGTGAATGACAGCATAATTTTCTCCCCTGTAAAATTCTGGGGCAATTTAGCTCTGCTAAATTTCTTACCCTACCCACTCCTGCAAAACAAAACCACCTAGAGAATAAATTCTTTCCTGTGAAAAAGGACAGATCTTCCATGGTGACAAGTAGTTGAGACCCTAGTTTTGTGCTCCAGCTGCAAAAACATTTCTAACTATTATTAAATGCTTTTCTTTTTCTTCTTATTCTGCCTGTTTCCTTGCAGTTTTCCTTCCTCTGTGCCCTTCCATTCCCTTGAGGTTCCCACATGCTATGAATCACTGTCCCTCACCAAATTAATGTTTTATTACCTTAACCCTTAGTATTTTCTTTTGACAACTTTTCTTTCTTTCTTTTTTTTTTTTTTCCCCCTTTATTTTTCCTTGTGTTTTGTTTGCTTCTATAAACGAATCTATACTAACTGGTCTCCTTCCAACAGACATCAACAATTGGTGCCATAAGAACTAAGAAGAGCTATTAAAGCTTTTCAGCTGTTGGGAATTTTCCCTTTCATGTTTTGCGTTTTTAAATAGATGATGAAGAGGTTATTTATTATTTACATTATGATTTGGTTTATTATCTTTCATTACTCCCAATAACAGTAGACAAAGGCTGCAATGCTGGGAAGCCCCAGCATCTTCCTGGAGTTCCTATCCTTTTACCATGCATTATAAATCAGATAATGAATTACTAAAGGCCCAATCTGTATTTTTCTGAACAAGTTAGACACTGGCTACTGTGCTAATACTCCTAATGCTTTCTTTAAGGACCAAAATGCTGATAAGGCCAGGAAAGCTTTTCTCTGCAGTGTGTAAACTATGCAAAGAGTGACCTCCAAGGTCTTAGATAAGCGCAGTGTGGCTCCTGCCAAGTCAGACAGAAGACGAAACCTTTTTGGCTCATCTGCCTTCAAAAACCACAAGATTCCCATTTTAATACTTATGTTTTATTTATAGAGCAGCTGTCTACAGGGGTAGCCTGGGTATACTGGACACTTACATAAGAATCTCTTAACCTTTTTTCTTTCACTTCATCAGTCTTTCCATCTTCCTTTGTTTGCCCCCAGTTTTTCTTCCCTTAGGTGCTTCCTCTCCATCACATATTTTCCAGTCCACCATCCCCACACTCCTTTTCCTAATTTCAGGAAGGAACTTACTTTACAAAATGGTCTGTGCTCACTTTTAATACAACAGTGGTTAAGATAAATGCTAAAACAGAGGAGGACGTATTTATTTATTTTCTCAAAGGATCTGCCTTTGAAGGAACAAACTCAGAAGTCCAGCTCCCAGTGCCTGAAGTGCTCTTTGGCTTGCACTGTCTTTTGGGGAAATGTAATCTCTGGTATATACACAAGCCCTGGACTCATCTCGCTTCAATTCCAGCAACTAAATGAAGCATACGGATGCCTGAGGCTTCTTCTCTTATCATCAGCAGAAAAAGATACGTATCTGCTCAGGACACTTCATTCAGTCTTAAAGTCTGATTCACTTCCTGGAAGCAGTTACCAGTAGAAACTATCCAAAATGGCCAAATTTCTCCTCAAGATTTCTTCTGTAGGAGGGATGAAAACTGTTTCCCAGACATAACTTCTGAGCACCCAGAATTGAACAAAATGCCTCTCTCATCTGACAAGGCACAACTTCACTTATTTTTTCACTGTCCAGAAAACAAATACACTACAGCTTTTCTTTTGCATCTGGTAGCTAGCAGCAACAGAAATCAGCAAGAAAAAAAAAAAAAAAAAAAAAAAAAAAAAAAAAAAAAAAAATATCTCTTTCCAACAGTATTATTATTCATAAGACTTTCTTAGATGGGAAATTAATAAGAAAATAATACATTACACTCCTTCTGTTATAGAGATGTGTGAAGGTCTTGGTGGAACACCTCCAACATATGCCTGAAAACTTCACTATTTAGTACACTTCATTTTAGCACCAATTCTCTCAAGAAATTCTTGCTGCAATTAATTCAAGCCATCTAAATTTAAAGCATACTAATTAGGCAGCCATCAAAAGAAAAAATCTATCCTTCCAGGAAATTGGAGCCTTTAAATATAACTCTCATAACTCAACTGTTTGGATTTTTAAAGGGAAGAAAGGTACTCTGAGACAGAAGCTTGCTGGTCTGTATAGATATATAATGCACACAACTCACCTACAAGTAGGAGAAAGCTCTGCAGTGGTCTGGCTGAACAATGTGACTTCTGCTGCATCTTTACCTTGTAGCAGCAGCTAAAATGTTTAAATGGCATTGCAGAAGGTGCAGAACCACCAGAACAAATTGTCTTTCTTCGTCCCACAGAGCTCAAGAACAGTAAAGCATTGAGTTAGACTGGGGGTCTCAAATTAAAAACATAAGAGTTAAAAGATACACAAAGTTTCTGACAAGGACTCCTAGGAATCATAATGTGCTTCTGAACTACCTAATAGTTGTTTTCAGCACTTCATTTGTCCCACAAGCTCCAAGAACTGAATTTCAGAAAACTTTGACAAAAAGCAGCTCAGTAAACTTAATTGCAAGTTTCCTCAAAGATTTCTAGTTGTTGTTCTGATATTTTTTTTTTTTTTAATCCACTGCTGATGGCCTAAAATAAAATCTGTGAGGATTTAAACTGGAACTGACAGGGTTGCAGGCTTTCCCCTACTCCATAACACTACCTGATGAGGCAAGCTGAGAGCTACGAACACTTTTGAAACTGGAACTTTTTCGAACTGCTTGTCCAAGAACTGAGTTGAAAGCCATCCCTTTTCTCCTCCTCTTTGAGCAGTTTGTAGAAATGGACCTAGGAAAAGGAATTTACATGAAAATTATTTTTCCTTTGCCCTGTCTCCAGCTCACAAACACAGTCTTTACAATAATCTGAAAAGCTCCAAGGTGCCTTAAAGATAGTTGATGGGTAAGGCAACTTGGGTGAATTTAAGAACTGAAACTGGGAGGTGATGTATTCCCCCTTTCCCCTCCCCCAGTACCATAATCATGTTACAATGAGATGAGTGAATATGGACGACAGGACGCAAGGAAGACAACACCCAAATGCTCTTTCATTCAAATGAAGTTTGGAATTGAGTTAGCTGACAGATTAGATAACATGCAGTTATAAAGATACAGTTGACCTGCACCCTAACAAGGGAATATCAAGTTGAATTAATATTATATGTGATTTATGACCTAATCTCCTCAAGTATTTTTCTCTTCCCAGCATCCCCACTAAAATCTACATCATTCCATTCCAGTGCTAGTGAATCTAATACGTACTCTAATGTGCATAGGGTTTGAGGGGGCAGGTATGAGATCTAATTACTCTACTCATCTGATGGAAGATAACATTGTAGTTGTCAGATTAATGTCAACCTAAATGAGATACAAGCAATTACCATTTTTAATGGCTTATTTTCTTCTACTCATCCTATTTGTAATGCTTGAAACTTGTAGTTCTTTATTCTTACTGTTATTGTTAATAATAACTATTCTAGTTCTTTTCTATTTGGGGAACTATGTAGGTGTTTTTTCAGCTTTCCTTAAAAATTTTCAGTGACAGATCTGAACAGTTGCTGCATTGGCTCTTTAGCTGAATATACACAGCATTAGCAGTACATTTTTTTGATATTCTGACTGAATGGTGGAATGTATAGGTGCCTGTCAAACCCACAGTCTGTTCATACATACACTCTGCAGGTAAACACCTCTTCTGAAACAGTTTTCAGTCTCACTAAGTAAGAAAAAAAAAAAAAAACACAATAGGCATTTTAAGACTTCTTCACGTCACAGAACCTACCAGAGGCACAATTAGCACCAGAGACCATTCTAATACCAATGACTTTGCAAAGTCGCTCATCTTCTTCTGTGCCTCCTCAACGTAATTCCTGATACGTCAGTCCACAAAACGCCTGGGAGTCCTTCGAAATAATTTTAAACCCAAGTTTTATAATTTGATCTTAAGTTGTCAATGTTAAATAATATTTATGGAATTTTCTTCTGAGTTGCCCTAAAATACATATACAGTAAGAACACCGTTAGCCAAAAGTTTAAAGCAATATGACAACCAAACACCTAATTTACAACCTGAAGATTTTCTTTTAATCCTTGCTCTATTCGTTAAAGGAACTAAGTGATATTTAAACTACCAGAAGTACTATGAAAGGAAAGCAAACACCTTTCTTTTTTTTTTTTTTTTTTTTTTTTTTTTTTTTTTTTTTTTTTTTGATGGAAAATTTCTCTGTAAACTTACGTATACTGTAGAACTGTATTTTTGCAATGTGTACACACTTCTAATGTCTGTTTCATGTCTAATCTTTATCCTGTTAAAACAGATACTGTTTTGCTATAGAATTTCCCTTTATGTAATGTCTATGACTTAGAAGACAGATACTCACTGAAGCAGAGCTACAACAAACTTTCGATTGCATCATTAGATAACAAGGCTAAAGGACATGAGATGATTGCAATCATCTCTATCCAGTGACAAAACCATGATTCTATGGCTTAAAATCATCAATAGGATTTATATTAAAATGTTTTTATTCATGCAAATAATTCAGTAGGTGATGATGGTGAGTATGAGTTAATATCTCATGTGGATAATTAAGTATATCACATCACAGCTGTCAGAACAGAAATTTGCACTCTAACTGTGCCATTGCATTTTTACTTGTATCTCTTTTTTCACCATTATTTTGGCATTTCCTGTAATTACTCTCTGTTGTTCTTTTCAGTAATACAATTGCTTTACTCCTCAGCAAAGGAACCCATATGCTGTGTAATCTGCTATTTCCCATTATGGTTCTTTATTCTTCTCTTAAGAGAGTCATGAGTCTTACACCCAGATCACTATTAGATATGATGATCTCGATGTAAGTTTTGGGAGAGTCAGAGCTAGATTTGGGATTTGTAGGTTTGATTCCTGAGAGGCCCATCTTGACTGACAAGTTTAAAATGCTAAAAATCAACAAAATAAGTTTTGTTTTTTAATGTTTATGTAACTTCAGCACAAGAAACAAATAACAACAATCTTGCCATCTGCTTCATACATTTTATAAAAATGTTTTTTAGAAAAGTAAGGGGAGAAAAAAATGGAAAAACATAACCATTGAAGATTAAAATTCTTTCTCTGATACCTACAGACTAAATCTAGTGTGAATTAATCCTTAGTTTATATTCCAAGAGATTTAAACACAATATTAATCAAGTATACAGATACTCCAGCAGTGCCAAGTTTCCTGTAATATATCTACAAGCATGTTTAGATGAGACAATGAGATCAAGATATGTAATCAGTTTAATGGACTTGCTCACTTACCTCTGCTTACTTCCATCAAAATATTTAAGTTATCTAAACATTTTTAAGGAACGTTAACACTTACTTACTATCAAACTAGATAACCTACTTTTTTCAAGAAAGAATGAAGAAATAATGCTACATTCTACACGTCTGTTTGAAAGACCAACAACATTGGTTCATTCAGGAAAAAAAATTTAGAATCTGATTCTGGTAACCAAATGAAAAGATTACAGATTGTATTTATGACCAGATCTTCCAGAACCTTTAAAAGAAAAGAGAAAAATTATATTTCAGAGGATTAATGTTATCCATTTGAGCAAGAAAATCAAAACCAGATGACTGGAAAAGGGTAGAAGAAAATTCGAAGGAAATAATTTAAAGCTGTAACAGATTTTTTTCTTTCAATTTTTTGTAAATGTTTCAATTAAAAGATAAAATATGACTCATTTCAGCATATTGTCTTTAAGAATTTATCCATTTTTTTTCTCTAACCTTAATAAACATATCAGTTGAAAAGAATATTGACAAACACTATTTGATTTGCAAGTAATTGATGAATCATTGAAAAAGAAATCCCTCAGACACCACATTCTTTGAAAGAAAGAATGAACAATAGTCCACCTACTAAAGGAGGGTTAACAATTGAACGAATAATATTACAATTTGAAGTTTGAGGCTGAAATTTGCAATTTTCATTTGATAAGCATAAGGAGGACATCTGCGTGTCTGTTATGAATATCGTAGTTCAACATTTGTCCTTAGATTGATAAAGTCAACACCGCTGCTGTACAGCAGTTCTCACCTCTGCACGGATCTTCACTTGTCACCCCAGGCACCAGAAGACCTAGTGTGTTTTCAGCCCCACTTTTCTTTACAAGGCATGTACATAGATTATTAACTAGAATATTTTCTTACCTCTAAACCAGCAAAACTTCATTGTGAAGACATTTTTGTTAATTAAATTCAGCTTCCAAAAGAAAATTTCATTAGTTTTCTGTTGGAAGCAAAAGCCAGCCTCAGAAGCTTTATAATTTATAACAAAACTGTGTTTCAGCATGGTTCTGATGGAAGATTTGTAACAAGCTCTATTATGAAGTCCCGCTGGGGGACATGTGGCCAGGACTGTACTACACAGCAATGTGAACAGAGCGTGATATGCCTTCTAATTCTGCTTTCTCTGAAAATGAATACAAAGGTGTTATTGAAGCATTTCAAGTACTGCATGCATATCTTTGTGAAGGATTAAAGAAGTACTAACGGAGAATAAAGCACATGGACATTTCACCAGCAAGTGATATGGAATAAGAAGGAATTGTGAAAATGCTCAGAGTATCCAGCAAGTCTGATTCTGTTGCAAGTTAAACAGTCAGGAGGTTCTCCAAAACTACAGAAATTAAAAGATTGAAAATGCACTTAGGAAAAATTATCTAAATCAGCCACTAAGTCAATTCTGCGGGCGTTTGTCTCACCTGCATAATTACACATGTGATAGCATGGAGAGGCCAGGTATGCTTTTCAGAGTTATGATAATCTGTCTCCAAACAAATTGTGTTCAGAAATATCATTTTATTTATTTATTTTTTATTTTATTTTATTTTTTTAATGACCAACCCAAGGATGGAGAGAGCAGGCCCTACTTTTGCACACAAAGATAGAGCAGTTTATGAAGTTTTTGTTTAGTTTGTTCGTTACTGCTGTGAAGCTGTTTGTTACCATTCCCAGAGCTGAACCGTGGTAGGATAATGTACAAATATTCTTAGTCTGCTTCAGTAGAATGTCAGATAGACTGGTTTAAATCACCAGTCTCCCTGATTTAAAGCTCTATTAAACTGACCGACCACACTGAAATCGATTAGAAACAATCATTTGATCTGTTACTGTGACTCAGCTAGAAAGATGGTAATGAGCTAACAGTGGTCAACAGCAGTCATAAATCTTGACAGTTGCTTTTGCAGAGATCATGTATCTATACCCTAATTTTCTGGTGTGGAATACTTTCTTAATGTATCTCATGATAAGTTTATCTGTCTTTACAAGCTAGTACTGGTTATTACAAATATTACATCAATTAATATTTATGTGTGTCTTTATACATAACGTTTATAAAGACTCATGGTTTGGCCAAAACGTCACCCTCCCACTTCTAGATTACTGGGATATGTTCCCTGTCTGCATAGTTTATAGAAAGTAAGCAACTTAAAATATTAGGAAGTGTTCAGTAATAACTCTTTCACAGGGCAGGACACTTCATTTCTAAATTCGTCACTATAAGCCAAAATTCAACTTTATCACTGTAAAACTTGCAATATATCCATTATCTTTAGATTAAAGCTAAAAGCTTTTAATATGACAAGCAGGCAATTCATCCTGTTTATCAACTGACAGCTAATTCCCTTCCCCTCATGCTGCAATAGTGGAGTACAAGTGTTCATTTTGTCACACTAGCTTTACCCTGCCTGAATTTCTTTCCATAATGCATGTTTGTATTAATCTCCAGATTGTCTTCAAAGTGAGAAGGTGGATTATGTCCCTGCCAAAATTTTAGCACTTCTAAATAATTGATATAATCTCACTGGAGCTCAGAGAGAATTCTTAACCATTCCATCAATCTATTTTAAACAGTGAGCACAGACTGGGGGAAGTGGGGGAAACAGTGATGGAAGGTAATTACTTTCAGCAATAAAATGTCTAGCCAGAATATCCATCCTTTAATTTTATAAATTTTCATTTGCCTCTGACTGCCTTTAGAGATGACTAAGAGTTGTCTGAGTGCTATATTTACTTGTTAGCATATTTCTACCTCCTCGCCGTTAAATCAGACCAGATATCATGAAGAAATGGTAAAAGGCAGATGTTATGTTGGGCTTTGCAGCTGTAAACTCATTAGCTGAATGATTTTGCTTGTGGATTACAGTAATTTAAAACAAATATGCATCAACTAGTCCTCTGTTAAAGCTGGGGTTAAACAGGGAAAGAACTGCAATTTGTTTGTTTGTTTGTTTATTATAAAAAATAAAAAGAGCCCTTGAAGACACAGGTATGTTTTTTCTTACTGAAATGAATGTCAGGTGGTAAAGGATTCTTATCACTTTGACAAGTTATTTAACTACCTGTGATTCAGCTAAATATAACAGTATCATTTCCACCTGTTCACTGACTTCATAGTATTCAGTTTAAGTTCACAGATTCTGGTACAGCAATACCTGGAGAACTATTGTCATAGTCAAATGCACAGGGCAAGTTTATGGTGTGGGGGACAACAGTTTGCTCTTGAAGGTGGCTCAGACCTGACTGACAGTGTCTGATGAACCCAGTGTCATGTTTGAGTTCAGTCTTGGACTTCCTCTAGGATGTTGCAAATGCAACATTTACTGAGTAGTGGTAGAGTCTAGACTTGGATCTGAATTTTAAAAACACGGTCAGGATTCAGGAGTAAGATCTTCATTGAAAGTCATTAGGGATGCCCTCCACACTATTACTGTGGATCACCTCATCCCTAGGAAAAAAAAAAAAAAATAAAAAAAAAAAAAAATCCAGGTAGAAGTATTAGAGCTTTGAAAGGAATGAAAAATAGGAAGCTTTCACCAATATGTACACTTGCAGGTAGAACCTGAAAGCAGAGACAATGACCAAGAATCTGGCATGCTTCAAAAGCATAGGAGTATTGAGCTCTCCAACTTTTCTGCAAAATGTAAGAGACAAAACCTTTAAATGTCTGGGTGCAGTATCTCCAAATAAGGCAGGGCCCAGAGACCAGCCTTTCAAACAATAAACTTCTTTGAAATATCTCAGATATTCTTATAAACATGGAACCTGAATGACTTACAAAAGAAGTTCCAGTTGTGATGGAAAGGATCTTTTTGCAAGGAAATAACTCGGGTGTTCCCACTGACCATGCTAAGGTAGATACTGAGCAGTCTCCTGGAGCATGTGAACTGGGTTCCTTTTATGTGACACCATGCCAGAAGACAGGCTCTAGGAAATATTTTCTGGAGGTACACTGATGCACACCAACACACTCCTGATGGCTGTAGGGCACAGGACCAGGTCACAGTTTGAAGTAAAACCCTTTCAACGAAGTAAAACCCTTTCAAAGCACAGACGCCAGGTCCTCAACACCAACTGTTCTCCCCTCTAAATCTACTCCTACTGGGCTGCACTACTTGCTAAAGTGGACTTAGTCATCACAGTCCCCTGAAATTACATCAAGTGCAACTGAATTCTATGGGAGGTATTCTAAATAAGAGATCTAATTAAGGACATGGTAGAGAATAACATTTGACATATATGGGTCCCCTGCACCTAATTATTAATAGATGTCTTGAATAAGAATCAGCTCTTAAATCAGAACCTGTGAGACAAGAATCAGTACTGAAGTTTTAAAATTGCATTTACCATCAGAAGTTTTCAACTTCAGAATGTAATTATATGGCTGATCATTATGAAGCTGAGATGCTTCAGGAATTTTTCAAAATAAACAGGCAACCCTGTTAACAGGTAACAGAGAACCTGTGCTAGTGACCTGTCAAGTATATACCCTTCACATCAGGACTAGATGCAAGGAATAGCAAAACCAAAACAAGTCCCAGAAACAATTAGCCTGCTCTGATGCACGACGGAGAGGTGGCGGGGTGTAGTTGATAGGTCTGATACTTAACAGCTGCTCAGCGTGAGGCTTTGCTCCGCTGGAGTAAGCTGCTCTGGCTGCAGGCATTCCTGAGGTGGCTGTAACAGAGCTCCAGCAAACCAAGGACGTAGTCTGTGTACCTCTCACAGAATTCTCTGAGTCATTTCCATCTTAAAGGACATTTTCCTTTTTTTTTTTTTCTTTGCCCCCCCCCCCCCACACACACACACCCAATCCTATTTATAAGAAAAGACAGTCAGTCCCTTTTTGAAGCTTTTATTTTCAATGCCCTGTTTTTTCATCTGAGTGTAACAATGGAGGATGATTGAAGAGCTCAGACCCAAAGACTCTTCAATTTTCCAAATTGGTTTAATTTGATGAAGAAGGAATGCTACATTTTGTTAAATTATATTATGATAAAGAGGAGCTGGTAGCTTCTCAGCATGATTCTGAAAGCAAATTATTTCCACAAAAAAGGACGATGTATTTAACCAGACAAGTAATTATGTTGTGGTGCTACTATCTCCCCTGTTTCAGATTAGAAAAAGAATTCAATTATCACTCCATTAGATCAAAAAATAATTTTAGTGATACATTCAAATTGAATTCATTTATTCCCGAGCATGTTCTGGATTAACCTTCATGCATTTTCCTGATTGGAATCTTCAGTCAATACCTTTACTTAAAAATCTACATTAACTTGGTACAATTTTTATTTTATGTTAACATATTCTGTTATTGATTTTTCTCATGCATTATATTATAAATAATATTTAATTTTCCAGATCAGATAAGTGGGTTTCTCACACAGTTTAATAAAATCACTTTGGTTTTTTTCTGTTATTTTGCTTTCCTGGCCCACTTTCCAGGTAACAATTACACTTCCATGACACCCTTGAGATGTTGTAAAGGTGCAAGTTCAGAGGTAAAGAAATCATCTTCCAAATCAAAAAGGAAATCCTACCATGTTTTTTATAAATCTGTTATTCATCTGACTTTTGCATTTTACGCTTTGGCCAATATTTTACATGAGTCTCTGTCCCTTTCCCTCTGCCTCACCACTTGATGCAGCAGTCTAGAGTCCCATGTGAAGCCAAAATTGTTGCAAAGGAGAAATATTATAAGAGCAAGGTCTTGGACAGCTTGGTAACTAGTTCAGTACAGGGGTAACTTGGTGAAATGTAATATGTGAAGATCAGACTAGATGAGCTAATGGCTTTTTCTGGCCTTAAGCTCCATGAATCTATGGATAGCAACTAGCGAGTGTCCTGGGCTAACATGACTTCATCCCAAGTAGATGCATAGAGGGTTGTTCCAACCTCAGCAACTGCAGAGCTCAATTTTGGGTTGTATGACTCTATTCCTACCAAACTCCTCCCTTTCTGAGTTTTGCTCCTTTGGCATCTCTGCCTCCCAGATCTGTGCTGGGATGCACCTGTGGTAGCCAGTCCATCCTCTGTGTCGAAAGTGGTTGCGTTTGGTTTCATTTAGGTTGTTTGTAGGTGTATGAGGTTGGATGTGAGAGGCTTTGTAAGCTTTTCAAAGCTTTGGTACATGTATACACAGAATATATCTACACTAAATGAACCTCATTGATCTTGAAAACAGCTTAGATGACATGAATGGAACAAAAGTTTGATTGTTGATTTTGGTAAATGGGTTAGATGAACACTATTTATGGGTTTTCTTTGCTATTGATTTACGCACCAAATAGACACCTACTTTCAGTTCCCAGATTTATACATGAAACATCTTTTAGTATGAGATTCCAATTTGTAACTAAGCAAACATTTACAGTTTGTCTAGTTCATAAACTATTTAACATACGTTTTACTGTTACTATATAGCAGTTACAGTCAAACTATTCACTTGGAGTTTTGTAATTAATTAAATGAAGTTCCGTTAAATTTACTACATATATGCAGTTAACTTTACCAGTTTAACTTTTATTCTCAAGAAATCAAATCAGTTCTGATGACTGTTTGCTGCAAAATCATGGTCTGGAGTTTCAACACATGTAATATCGCTGATGCTCCAAATGGTTTAAAAAACCCCACTGTATCAACAGACCAAGAAGCTTATCAGCTCTTTCAGAACTCTTAAGGATAAGCTTTCTGATCTTTATCTTTTTTTTTTTTTTTTTTTTGTTTAACCCCAGCCAGCAACTAAGTCACATGTAGCTGCTCATTCACTCCCTGCCTTGGTGAGATGAGGAGAGAATTGGAAGAGTAGAAGTGAGAAAACTCATGGATTGAGATAAAGACAGTTTAAGAAGTAAAGTAAAAGCTGTGCATGCAAGCAAAGAAAACCCAGGAATTCATTCACCAATTCCCATCAGCAGACGGGGATTTAGCCATCCCCAGGAAGCAAGGCTTCATCACACATAACGGTTACTGGGGAAGACAAACTTCATCACTCCAAATGTCCTCTCTTACTTCTTCCCCTCCAGTTTTATATGAGGAACACAACATCATATGGTCTGGGGAATCCTTTGGGTCAGTTGGGATCAGCTCT
Organism: Athene cunicularia; assembly: GCF_003259725.1. Classification (NCBI taxonomy): domain Eukaryota; kingdom Metazoa; phylum Chordata; class Aves; order Strigiformes; family Strigidae; genus Athene; species Athene cunicularia. The sequence goes on from NW_020799142.1 coordinate 31,340,146, forward strand.
CCTGGCTGTGTCCTGTCCCAAGCTCTTGTGCACCCCCAGCCCACTCGCTGGTGGGGTGGGGTGAGAGGTGTAAAAAATTTCGGCTCTGTGTAAGAGCTGCTCAGCAGTAAATAAAACATCCCTGTGTCATCAACATTGTTTTCAGCACAGATCCAAAACATGGCCCCATACTAGCTACTATGAAGAAAATTAACTCTACCCCAGCCAAAATCAACACAATGGTATTTATATTCTCAACTCAGTAGATGAGTTTAGTACATTATGCTTCTATGACAGCAAATAAAATCTTCTTTACTTTTAACTACAGGACATAGGTAATAAACACTTCATCAGGAATCAACAATTTTCTTTTTTTGTAAGGGTTATATATGATGGTATGTCACAAATATACTTTAAATTCTTTTAAAGTTATCTTACCAGCATGCACTGCAGATTTTTCCTCTGGTGTTTTAAATTACCTAACCCATTTTCTGCAATTCAAAAATCAATATAACTTGGAAGATGTGTCTGATTTCCTTCTTGTTCCCTTCTTACGATTTGTTGTCTTTTATTTCTATTGATTGCATTCCTCACCACAGAACTTAGGTGTGTGATACGTTTTTAACAAAATTATTGTCATCTCTGATAGATGTATTTTGACTCTTTCACCAGCCAAAACATTGAAAATGCTTAGTTAATATTAAACCTTTTTTTTTTTTTTTTTTTAAATCTAAGTAAATTCTTTGTGGATTGTATTCATAATTTCTTTTTAATTTGGACAGATGGTCTATTTGAAATAAATTGTATAAGCTACTAGACAGCGATTGTTTTTCTATTTAAAGTCCTTAGAAAAAAACCCCAAACTTAAAGTTCCTTTTTGTTTGAAATAAAAAAGTAGTCGTATATTTATAGCAGTGTCTTTACAAATTATAGCCTAAGATTTTGAAAGCAATTGTTTTGTTCATAAATGAAACCCTCAGCCTTTGTCTTTTATGCTGAATAACCTGTAACTTAATTTTACCTATGCTTTAAGCAAAATCTCCTCTTGTTTTCCAACTCCACTCCATGGCCTAAAACCTCTTTATTAAAAGACTCTCTTAAATTCAATCAGGTCACTGATCTCTGTGAAGTTAATACCTTGGATTACTAAATTAACAGCTCAGAACCAAGAAGTGTGTTTCTCTGAGGTGTCAATTCCACACCATCTACCAGCCTTATCTCTTCTGCTGTTTATAGTCCAAGTGCAACATCCCATCCAGACAAACCATAGCACATTACAATTTTACCAGTATAGACTCTTTGATAAGCTTTGTATCTCAGAGCTTTGGCAGAAAGGTTCCTAAAGGTCCTTTTTTTTTTTTTTTTTCTTCATTATGACCGTTATGCTTGTTTATTTTAATTTACTCCTATTCTGCTGTTCTGACTGGCTTACTAGTGCCCTTTTTAATATTCTTGCTTTAACAACCTTCTAATAACTTCACTGAGAGCAGAATTTGCCTGTGTGAAGTTGTGGATGAAGCTCATCCCATTTGTGCTCTTATAGGCGTTGAGTTCAAAATTTTCACCATCACTTGGCATTGACATAGTTTGACTGTTCCTAGAAGGCTCGCAGGACTTTCTTATTCTCTTCCAACATCCTTGAGGCTTGTGTTAATGTGTGGATATTTGCAACAGAACAGTATTAACTACAGTGTGTATCATCATCGGTGGGTTCACCAATTTCCATTTTGAAAAATAAAAAGAAATCATTCAGTTACTGCTTGTATTTTCACTGCTGGAAAAGACTAGCCCAGGCCTCTTGCCTTCTTTACTTTCTGAAGTTCTTCAGATGATAATGGATGAAAAGCCTCTTGGTAGCTCACTGCTTTGTAGTGTCAGGAAGTCACAGCATGGTCCATCAGCTCCTGCTCTGCTCCTCTAGACAAGATGACCAAATTCTTGACATAATTCAGGACTTCCAGTCAGATGGAAACTTCTCTGCATCCTTCAGATTCTTGGTTACTGCTAGGTATTTCTGTTTACTCTTTTCTTCTCCACAACAACGCCGCTTAAAAGCATCATTGGAAATTATTTCCTGAAGTGGCTTTCCAATTAGACTTATTTTACTTAAAACCTGCAAGACACTGAAACTTGTTTCCATACTGCATAGTTTCTCCCCAGTATGACTACTAGTTTTTTGTTTGTGTCTCATAAACCTCTGGCTTGCCACTGTGAAGAAAACATTGTATAACTGCAGTGGGTCATAGCAATTTTTCATTTACTGTTTGTATTGGCTGCCAGATGCAAAGTCCAAAATGAAACAGGATGAAAAAGTCTATTAAACTTCCTCTTTGTGATTCCTCTTTCCCTATGTCATATGCTGGCTCAGCAGGGGATTTGTCTGAAACTAAATTTTGCTCTGAGTTTTACTGTCTTATCTACCTCCAGAGTTTAAACACTTCAACTTGTATATTAACACCTTGAGACCAAAACATACCAAAATTTCCCAGAAGCAGGTGACCACTCACAGCTTCATTTCATCTATTTCCATCAGGCTGTGGGCACAGGTGGTCTCCCTCGTTGTGGGGAAAAACAAAGCAAAGCAAAACAGAGCAAAACAAAGCAAAACAAACACAGAGAGGTACATGCCAGTTGGAAAAGTCTTCTCAAGGTATTAGAGGCTGTCAGACATAAAAGACCATCAGGGGAAAACCATGCAGGAGGGAGGAAGAAGTACGTATGGAAAGGTAAGCACAGAGCGGGACAGTGTGATGGGGGTGAGGGAGGAGTTTCTGTCTCTGCTGCAAGTGTAATACAGCTACTTAATAAGCTAGAGAAAAGTTGTGTGCTGATAGTCGCTTTTAAAGAGTTGCCATTTGGAAGCCACAAGCAGCGTATGTTTCTTGATATGAGCCTGTGGAGAAACATACTGAAAACTGATTAGCTTTAATGTACACACAGACAACCGGGGAGTTGAGATGTAGCGCGAGAACCGTACGTGTGGGGAGAGGCGCTCAGCTGAATATCATTACGAACCCAACAGAGCCCTCTGGTTTTGTTTCCTTCTGACAGTTTTGAATGTTTAGCTTCATGGCGATAGATGGGAACCTCAGGAAGAAAGGAGTCAGTGTAACCCATACTGGGTCCAAGCAAACTGATAGACTTTTCCTGTCATAAGGAAAATAAAATTTTTCTCCATGGACAGCTGAAAGCTTTTCTGAACTATTCCAAGATATTTCAGAAATTTATATCCAAGAGCAGATATTAGATTAAATGAGAGCAAGCATCTGCATGTAATGGACAGAGACAGTCCTTCTCAGCTCTATGAATTATTCCATGTCTTAAACGTTTTCCCTTATATGACCCCTGCTTTTTTTTTTTTCTTAACAATCTATTTCACAGTTTCCCATTTTATGGAGCCATGCTGTCTCATTTGCCTGTATTGTATCTTATCCTTTTTTAAAGTAAGCACCATGTCTTTGTTATTTTTTTAATTTGTTTGTGGGGGGTTTCGCACTTTTTTGTTTGGTTGTTTTTTTGTTGGTTTTTTGTTTGTTTGTTTGGTTGTTTGTTTGTGGTTTTTTTTTCAGTCCAAGGAGTACCACAGTAACATTGTTTTTTCTATTCTTCTAATGCATGTTGACTACACAACATTGGCACAAGCATACTGAAGATTATCAAGAACACTACATAGGCAATGCCATTATCCTTGGTAATTAAATATCTTAATGTTTGCATTTCAAAGTTGTTGTTGTGGGTTTTTTTTCTTTTTAAGTAAGGAACATCCTCAGATCTCTTTCTCCAGACATGTATCTGAGTCTGAAACAATGCAATCTGGTTGAAAGACAGAAGAAAATTGTAGCCATTGAGTTCAGCTTACACAAAAAGAGAACTTTTCATTCATTGAGTTAACCACTCCGCACCACACTCTTTCATTTTAATCTAATGCCATTCCACCTCCTCTTTCTTTTGTCCTGGCAGAGTCAATTATAACCACAGATTGCTACATGGAATTGTAGCACTAGGGAAACTGTTAACACCTAGCTGCTCTGGCACAAGATCACACTAAACAGCTTATTAAGATTCAGCCATCAGCTCTGATGAGTTACATGCAGCAAAGGGCTGGGATTTACTTCCAACTCATTTAATTACAGAAATCAATGAATTCACAGAGCAAAGCCATGAACAGGAAGATAAACCCAACCTGGCCAGGGTTTCATTTGAGATCTCAAGATGTTTTACATGTAAGACTGTACCAAGAATCTATTACATTTTGAGGGCTTGAACAAATGAAACAATGGTAACAAAATTATACAGATTTTTACCCTGATATCAAAGTATTTGCAGTATTTTACAAATAAGATAAATAAAATTGAGCAAAAAGGGCACTAGAATACTCTGGCACAAAAGTATTACAGACTTCTACACAACTGGAGATCCAGTTGGTTGTGCTGAGAGACATTTTTACATTTGAATAGCTACCTAAACACTGCCCTACATCTATCTCCCATAAAGCGAGTAAAAAGAATGGTCAGTCCAAACATCCCACCTGACATGGTTATGCCAGGAATCTGATCCAACCTGTTTTGGAAAGGTTGTGGATGGCTCCAGTTACAGTTATAGCATTTAAAGTCCATAAAAGGTACAAAACTGATGAAAACAAAAGATATTTCCCTCAGAGTATGCAATCTTGAAACAGAATGAAAGGCTGTGTAACTAATATTACAGTTTTTGTAGGATCTTTCAGTGCATCACTCTATTTCCTGACTACCCACTGTGAAAGCATGGCATTTATCACATGGTTTCACAATTTATTCATTAATCTTTAATATGTCATATGCCTTGCTTTCCTGGTATCCCATTACTGTATGATGTTAACTACAAAACCAAATAGTAAACAAAGCTTTGGAGACAGCAAGCCCTCGGGAAAACAAAACAAGAGCAAAGGAAAACATGAGTTAGGTATAACCGAACATGAAGAGGGAATAAGGACAAATTAGAGAATAAAAGTAACCACACTTAAAAAATGCAAACAGAAGTCCAAGATATGCTAATCAAAAAATGTCCTATTATGCAAATGTAACAGTAATTGCTGAGCATATGTATTTGAATCTCAGAAGGAGAGAAAAAAATATGTAACAGCTACTGGTGCCATATTGAACATTTGAGCAATTTAAGATATTGATTTATATTTCTTTTGGAGGTTTTCCCCCGCCTCTGAAGAGCAACCTTACTGCATACAAATGAAAAGCTCCAAAACACTTTGTTTGAGGTTAATAGGTTTGAGTTAAAAAAATCTTATAAAAGTTTAGCAAGTCAAATAATTGCCGTGCTCGATGGCATGGGATTAAAGCATCAGGGCAGAAGTGGAAAGAAGATGGTCTGAGCGAAATGAAGAAATTGAAAAGGCAGTGATTAAAAGAAGAATTATAATAAAAATCTAAATTAATTAGCTGGATTAAGAACCATAGACAAATAGGTTTTTGAGAAAGTATGCATTTCACGCCTTCAGGTAGAATTTTTTTAATCAATTCAGTATTGTACTGAGGATGAAAAAATATTAGAAAGTCATTTGCGTTTTCTTGTGTTTTGTTCTTCTTAGTTTGGTTGGGGGAAGGGGTTATTTTGGGGATTTTTAATAAGTGAAGGTACTTCATGGTAAAATTACCTCCAGGAAGGCAATACCTGCATCCCATGTAACAGCCCATGTAGACTTTGAACATAATTTCATCTCATAAAAAATATTTATTTTGTCATCTAATTCAGAGTTACTATGCAGTGGAGTCAGCATGATATCTGAAGGCAGAGGGGAAGAACATGTGGTCATTGCCCTTCTCATCTGAAACTTGGGGCTTACTGATTTTACTCTGAAGAATTCCTTGCTTAAAAAAAAAAAAAAAAAAAAAAAAAAAAAAAAAAAAAAAAAAAAAAACACCAAAAAAACCCCAGTTAACTGCTAGGATCAGGTTTCTTACCCCAATTTCCAGAACAGCCATAATACTAAAACAAGACTGGTATGTTTTTCTTCTGCCTTCAACACAGCACAAAATGTATGGGACCATCAAAAGTTTACAGTTGTGGGTAAAATGGCATGTAACTGCAGAAAGATGAATTACGCTAGAGAAATGCGTATCCTGAACATCATAAGAAGAAATAAGAACTTGTGATGAAATCTAACAGAAAATCAATTACTGTGATTCAAAAGTCTTTTACAGAGAGCAGAAAAATAAATACTTGCCTTACCATCTAAAATTATAGTGGAGATACCTAAAAGATTGATACAGCTTTGCAATGCCTGAGGTGATGCACCTCCAGACTAAGACACTGACATTTAGGTGCCTGCACGTGACGGAGATAAGAGAAAGCTTAGATAGTCAAAATATCCCTATGGGCTTGGTAGGTATGACACGGGGCCCAAAAACTACCCGTAGCCTTTTGGAGTGGTGGATGGAAGCCATGTTCAATAGCCTGAAATCCCCTACCTGGTGCTATACCTTATATTTGATCAATAAATGAGACCCTTAGATAACCATAGTCACTGAGAATAGAGAGACCTTGCACTCAGAGAGCTCTGTTCAGGCTATTTAATCTGGAGTGATTCCTACCCCTCAAGCATTTTGTATGAATACATATTAAGAGAAGACCACATAAGAAACTGAGTTTATTTCTCTGAAACTCAATACAGTGGCTGAAGTCTGAAATGCAAACACGGCAGCTGGCCCAGCTCCTGTAACACAAATGACCAAACCTCCAGCTGCCATAGGTTTGAGGGCCTAAAGTAGATCCAGGCTTCCCCATGTGTGTTCTACAATTAAATTCTGGCCATAGACTAAGAAAAATAAGGCCAGATAAAGATGCTTAGCAAATGCTTAGATGTAACAACCAAGAAAAACTTCTTGTGAGGCTCCACTCTTCAGGTTTTACCTGTGCTGATTCTTACAAGGAGGATCCCAATATGAATGCAGAGACAGTATAAAACAGACAATCAAATGGAAAACTTCTTTTTAGAATTATTTCAAGTCTTTTGTTCTTTAAAAAACTCAAGGGATCATAATTGAGGGTTTTCCTGAGAACTAGTAAGGAAAAGAAAAAAACCAAACCAGATTCAACAGGTACATCAATCAAGTCATTCTCTCTGTCTAATCCTGTAAAGTGATAACCCTCAGGTTACCTGATTATCTCTCATCCAGCTGTTATGTCACACACTCAGGAGTGAGGAGATATCAAAAACAGTGGCTTCAAAGGCTTTGGCTATTTTCTTTAAGAAAATAAAATATTGCTAAATTATTCCTCATCAGTCTGTGCTCTGCTCTACTTATCTCAGCATCCCAACAGATGAGACTCCCTATTGCTTTTATTTAGTGGAGACAGAAATTTACTTTGGCAGGCATAATTTTATTACTGATCTAACTATACTTCTGACATTGCTTTCCAGTGTTTTGTGATAGCACTTTTAGAGACGTCCACACCTACCTTCTCCACTCATTTACCAACACATTGCGCAATCTTTCTGAGCACCACACCGAAAAAGCAATTACATATGGACATTTACAGATTATATGGCCAAGATTTTCTGTGTTTTCACCTGGACAAGACACCCACTGTACAAAAGATGGAGAGGGATTTACTAGTAGAGGTGAGGAACTTTTGGCAATGTGCTGTAAAACCTCCGAGATACCAGGCTGAGAACATAAATCACCAAAAAATTTGGCTTAAGTGCTAAAAGTTCCCTATGAAGTCCTATTTCCCAAAGCGACATGACTGCACTAAAGAGAGAGCCTGCTTTTTTCAAAAGATGGTATGTTTTCGGCACTTAAGATGGAAAAGTGTCACAGATAAAACTAACATACAAGTGTGAGCCTGCAAAAACCTCTCTGGGAGGAAAGAGTGATCCCTTCAGGTAGTCACTTATATGCACCTGTAAGAAGCCTTCCTTTAGGAGAAAGAGATTTACTTAATCTGCCCTAATGACTGTTGTAAACCCAAAATCTCTGTATATGCATATCCAGAGGAGAAGATAGTCCTTGGCAAGATGGACATAATAAAACAAAACAGAGAAAAAAGAAAAGCAACTTAATTGTCTTTTTAGGTTTTGGGGAACTTTGACATAAGTAACTGATTTTCCCAAGTGAGACAGGAAGCAAGCAGGAGATCAGTGAACTCCCTTTAAATGCAGTGAAAGTCTTTATCCCGTTTCCATCTCTTCCCTTTCAAGTTAAGTAAACAACCTGAATGACATTTATCCAGATACCAGGACTGAGAGATGACTCACCTGTAATACTGGAGAGAATATTACCTTTCAGAAAAGCAAAAACAACAAACAAGATTGAGCAGAGCACTAAATCTCACTTAAAAAGAGATCATGCTGTAAAGAACAAAAGATGTTCCTGAGAACAATCTCAAAACATAAACCAGTTGGTGGTTTTTCAGGACAGATTTCTTCCCCATGATATGTTCTGACCATATCTTCCCAGGACTCACTCCCTTCCTTACACCCCTGAGGATACAAGGATACAGCTATTTAAAGTACATATTCAGGGAAAATCTTTGGCCAATTACTTAATGAGATTTTTTTTTTTTCTCTGCAAAATTTTATCTGAATCTGAAAAAATGAGATCTGAAATGGAAGAATGCATGCTACAGCTTTCCAACTTTTTGCGGTCCTTTTCTCAGACTGGTCTCTGTTAAAACTCAAGCTTTGTTTCAAATAAAAATTGCTGGGTAACATAATTTTTAATTTGTCATTATGTAACCACAATCTCTGTTAATGTTGCCAAAATACAAAACTCAACTCTTCATCATGCCTCCTCTTTAATTATTGGTGTTCAATAAGGGTAAAACTCTCTAAACTCACTTTGCCTCTCCCTGAAGCTGAAGATTGGCTTTGCCCACTTCTTTGATTCTCCTCTAACTTCCATTTCATGATGGGGTGGGGATTTTCTGCCAGTGTGGGAAATGGGGACCAGGATTTATGGTCTGCACAGAGATACTTCACTCCAAGACTTTGCGGATCTGTTCTCCGTTCTGAACTGCAACTTTACAGGATTGTGGGAAACTAAAAGAAGTTGTTTGGGTCCACCATTTAAGCTTCCTGAGTAGGAGCATCTAAAATTCATGTACTTTGGCTTCTCAGAAAAGGATGCTAATGCTAAAATCATTTGATCAGCACATTATGTTCTTTTGGTGAGATAATCAAGGTTAGAGCAACTGCTTATTACCTAGCACAGAGAGCAAAGTCATCTCACCTTTCTACTAATCAGATCCTAGCTGAATGCAATTTGAATAGTTTTGAAAACCAAATAACACCGCTGAGGGCAAACTGAGATTCTAAAATATGCATTGCAGAGCAGATAAGACAACATGCAGAATATTTTAAGCAGAAAACATTTGCCCATGGGACCCCTTTGAAATATTTTTAAGAGTGAAATGTCATCATAATTTGTAGAAAATTAGAAAGAAGTTCCATAGAACTTGCAGAGAAATGAGGGTACAACATCGAATAATAAATGTCCCACATGTGGGCCTGTTTAAAAGTGGATAAAAAATGTAATCTGGAAGACAAATATAAAAACCAGTGACATTTCTTGGTAGGAAAATGCATGTGGGGAATGCAATCGGATTCCCCGAGGTGACAATGATCAGTATGCAATACAGACAAATACTTGGCCAGTGCTTGGGTGCCCCCATACATCAGGTTTAGCCCTTGCTCACTGTGTTATCTTCCCACAGAAGCACAGTTAGTAGGGCTAGAGGGGATTTCAAAGCCAGGTAATCTTACCCACAACTGTACCTAAACATTTTTTGACAGAGATTCATCTAAGTAATTTTTTAAAATCTCCAATAATGGGGATCTACAGCCTCTCTGTGCAACATATTCCAATCCTTACAGTTAGTAATTTTTCCCTAATGTCCAACCTAAATCCCCTTTACTGCAATTTAAGCCCATTACTGCTTGCCCTAGTCCCAGTGGACATGAAAAACTCTTTATTCATTTCCTTTTCACAAACATTTTTTACATGTTTGAAGATACTTATGTCTCTCTTCAGTCTTCCATCCTCTAGACTAAACAAATTCCATCATGCTGAATATTCAAGACCTCGGTGGCTATTTACAAAGTGCTCATATATCAGGGCACAGGAGACCTGAATGACTGTTTAAACTCCTTGGTAAGTAATGGCTCTACTTGTCTACTTGTCACAGGGGAACTGTTTAGGTTGAGGAAAAAAGGAACGTGAATGAACCTGAGGTATTTTAGGAACCAGTTCAGATACATGCCATTTATTCATCTCAAAGATTTAAAAGGATGCTGTGGAACTAGCCAGCTTCACCCACAGGAATAAGAAAAGAAAGGAGAGCCAAAGTGAGACAGTAGCTATCTAGGAAGGGGTGGGAAGATTGTCTGGACTCAAAAAGTATTGTTGTTTCTACTGAGCCCACTAGAGAGGTAAGGAGATGAAGACCACTCCATGTCCTGGAACCTCCACCTGCCATCTAAAGCACACGAGAGTTCATCTGTGAAAGCTCCTTTGAGGATATAAAAGTAATCTGAAGGTCATAAGGTGCCCCTTGCAATTGATGTACTTGCAGAGAACTAAGTGGGGGTTTTGCCATGTTGTGTCAACAGCCGACTGAGTACGAGGAGAGATACAGCTTCACAAACAGCCAAAGAATTTATCACTCACATCTCTCTTCTTTGTGCCAAGTGTAAAGGGCTTTTTTTACCTCTTTTAAAAATGCCTTGGTTAATACAGGCACGTGGTACTGGGCACACTTGAAGAAAAGAAAATCCACAGGCAATTTTTCCCTCCTGTAGAGAGAGCGAGCCACACTTGACAGATGCTAATTATATCACTTACAGTTATACTAGAAGGTGCTCAGATACCAAAGAGATGGGAATGGATATATAAATACAGTAGTCTTAGATCTCATTATGCAGTAACTCTGGATTTGAATAAAAGCTAGACTGACTGTCAATGATGCTGTTGTAACTGAGTGGTGTGAAAAGGGGGATAGATATAGTGTTTCCTTCCCACATTTAACTTTGCAAGAATTCTTCCAGATAGATAATTCTCATAGATTTGCAGGGAATTTGTCTTAATTCTACGCTGCCTTTGTCCTGTTTCTAAACTCAGCACCTGAATGTTTTCCAGAAATATTAAGCAATATGACTAAGCATCTGTCAGGTGTTTGCTCTCTTATCCTCCCAAGGGCAGAAGCATGAGTGTGTGTACAAGCGGAAGCAGATGGCAGAGTAAGCATATTCTGAATACGTGGATGTGGTGAATACCGTTAATATTGTTTAAATACCAAATCCTCAGTAGCTTTACTTTGAATAGCCGCATATCAAGCTGGGGGGATGACATTTGTTGAAATGTTTGGGGGGAGAAGGCTGTGTAGGAGAGGAGGTGAGGGTCATTCCAGAGATCTCTGAAGGAGGGGAGTATTTTGCAGTGCTGCAAGCAAAAGTCACCACTGGATTATTACTCTAAACTGTAAATAGGGAATTGATTAGGTGCTATTAGAAGGCATTGAATAAAATTGCAGTGTAGCTGCTTTTGTAGAACTAATAGGCAAAACTTGTCAGGTGAGGTGTGAAAGAGATGTGCCCAGAACAATGGGGAAGAGGGAGCCCAGAATGAGAGATGCTCAGTGAAATGTAAGAGAGAGAGAGACAGTGTGAGCTGAAAGGAAGGGACTGCTAACTAGCCTTGCAATGTGGACACTTTATGCTTGTTCTTTTTATCATATTTAGTGCACTACTTTGAGAGCCAAAGTCCACTAGTTTGGTTGCCCTTAACACTGAAAAAAAAAATAAAAATCTGAAGAACAGGGGTAGCTTTCGAAACAAGCAGGATAAGCATGAGTAGATATGAGAGCACAAGATGGGTGAGTGACCAAAACCTGATGTCCCTGCTGCTTGGCGGGGTAGAGGACAGAGCCCTGGGATCAGACAGCTCCAGCTGAGACTTTCTACAGCAGACAGAGAGCAGCCAGTTGCTCTACCATGCTGAGGGAACTTTAAATGGTTATTGTAATTTGTGAAAGCGGTAAGTAGGTCATTGTATCTTATCCAATTTCCTCCCTCGTTTTGTTTTCTTTTCTCCCTTCAGGAAAGCACACTTCCTTACACACTCGATTACTTGTTTGCAAATGGGAAGTGCCTTTTATTGAGCATCCAGATGGTATAACATGCTTGTCATTATTGTCCAAACTTGAGCAATTTGTAGGGAAGCTCAAGGCAGTGCTTGTTAATGAACCTTAAACCCAATGATACCTCACCAATCAAAGCACAGGAAAAGGTTACAAATATATGTCACTTTTTTTTTTTTTTTTTTCATTATTTGAAGATAAAATCTATTAATTTTAATTGTTGTTTATTCTCTCTTTTCCTTCTGTGACGATATGTCCTCTCTGGGTCCCCAATGTCATCTCTCCTGAATTCCTGCAACAATTGCCCTTCCTGAAGTTTTGCTCCACAAGGTGGCAAAATGCAGTAAAGCATACCCCTACCTTTTTGCCCTGCAGTTCATCTTAAATAAATAAATAAATAAATAAATAAAATTTTAAAAAATTTAAAATCTGAACTAGATTTGATTCCCCTATCAATGGAGGCTTAAAACAGAGGAGAAACAGGGACTGTTCTGAATACTTTTTATGTGATTGCTGTTGCCAGGGAAACCATTCCCCTGGCATCCCAGTGCTGAACATATCTTGCACTTCTAGCATTCTGGTTCTCAGAAAATTAAGACTGTATCATGCTATCATGGTGTGGAGAAACTATTAGGAAATGAGGACAAACACTGCTTAAAATAATAGACCCAACTTCTAAAAATAAAACATTTATTGAGATCAGATTTAAAATGTTCTGCATGTTTATTTTTTTATCACTCAGACTTGTATGAAAACATATTAAGGTGCAAAGATGGACCTTGGTTCATGCTGAAAATGCAGAAGAGACTGCTGGTATTTAGCAGTTATTTTCTCCACTGTAACACAAAATTAGCTGTGGGGTGTGTGGCAGACAAAAACTATGAATAGCTGTGATTTCTTGTATCATGCCATAATAGATGTGATGATGGTATACAGTTTTTATGTGTGGGTAAACATATTAGAACAAATTTGTCCCTGATGTGACTCTTGATTTGCTGGATCATCCAGGGACAAATTTGCCATGGTGTTTCATGCTCAGACCTTTGATCCTCTAGAAGTTATTTATGAAACAGAGAGCAAATAAAGTTTTCCAGGGGGACCCTGACTTATGATCAAATATCAAATGAAAAACCCATATTCTGTGTTCACACAGGCTGGAACTCATTTTTACATTGTGTCCTAAGTAACAGTGGTAACATCAGTGTAATGAAACGTTGTTGTAAGTTTAAGAAAGATAAAATTTGGAACCCATCAGTAAATGTTTTAGATAGATACAAATATATTTGTCTAATAGCTCTGTATCACCCTAGACATCATCTGCGCTATGGCCAATAGGGAACAAATTTTTCTTTCACATTTTTCCACCCATCACTGTGTCCAAACCCTCACTTACTAGGATAATTTCAGTTGGGAGTATCAAAAGGCACTAGCAAGAATATAAGCAATGGAGCAGTTCCAGTGAGTGAATACAGAATCTGTCTTTTACATCTTCAAACTAATATTTTTTTCATGAGTCCTGGGAAACACTAGGATCTGCCAAGCACCACCAATAAGAGAAATGTTGTTCTCACCTCTGTGTCAGCTGATCACCATCTGCTGTCAAGAGATAAGGTCTCTGCTGGAGTATAATTGTCATTGTCCAGGCTAGAACTCAAAGTTTCAAAGAAACACCTTCATGAAAACCTTTAAATCCATGCATACTGAGTATAAACATAACCTTTAAAATAAGATGAAAATAAGCAATAAGTATCAGGAACAAATGATAATGTGCGGCAATTTTGACACCTAGGCTCTTACTCTAAATTATTGGTTCTTTGGCGCTTCAACTGGGACAACAAACTCGTGTCCAGATCATTTTGTAGCAGCCTAAAATTACTTTAGGAAAAATGTTGCAATGGGCAATAAACTAATAAGGAAATATACCACCCAATTCTAAGTGTTTTCATGTCATGACTGTTCATAGGATTACAGAAAATTAACACTGCATTTCCAGTTCCCTGGATATTGATACGTTTATTTTGCAGTAGTCCCAAAGACAGTGCCTTCCCATTCTTCTTACTTCAGTGTGCTGGAAAACATGGAAAGGTTTTGTAAGGTTATTATGAAGAATGCTCTATTTTCTTTTAAACAATGAAGAATGACCTGGAAAATTGTAGGACTTCCATTCAATGTCTTTATCATTAAATTGCTGGGCATCCTGTAAAAATGTAAGAAGTCTTGGAGGCTTTAAAACTCTAATTAACAAATACAAGAGCACTGTAATGGTGGGAATTTGTTGGTTAAGAAATAAGTCCTCAGAGGAAACCATACTGATCCTCACCCTGTAGCTGTTCAGAATACAATACACATCCACATACCATCCCTAGGATTTTTCCCATAATGTTTGTGATGTAAATATATACACATACAAATATGTGCTAGAATTCAGAGAGAGGACAAAGCATCTTTGGTCTGGACTCACACACAGATTTACATTCTTTGTTGCTAAGAGCTTCTCTTTCTTTCTGTCCACTTCACCAGTGTACACATATTAAAGAACTCATCATTTCTTGGGTTTTTTTCAGTCTCTTCTTTTTCAAAAATCACATTGGTGCAAGAGGTACAATATGGTCAGTGGCTCAAGACATTTCATCCTTTGGAGATAAGAGACCTTCCCTAGGTTGACTTCTGTCTTGATTTGTGTATGCAGTTCCATAAGCAATGATTATTGTGCTGTCTACATGATGTGTGCTTTATAGTTGTTTAAAACTATAAATTATACTTTGAACTCCTCAAACAAAGGATCGTACTGGTTTTAGCCTGGATTCTTCCTAGTTAATGCTAGGCTTTTAATTGGCATGTCTGTATTAGGCATTAAGAGGTTCCTACTTCTCCTCAGTAATTACAGAGGGATCTAGGGCTTCAGGATAATTCTTCTCTTTGGTGGTCTGATTGTCTCTCAGAAAGTGCCAATTACTTTCCATTGACCATAAAGGCATCCCAAGATATGTGTCTTCAACATAATTGACTTACTTTCAGCACTTAAAGAAGTGAATCTGAATCTCTATTATTACAGTGTCATGAAGCTAAAGAATTATAAAATATTTTCTGTGTAATTTCAGGTGAAGGTATTACCTACAGTTGTACTATTCTTGTCTGCTCACGCCATCTGAATTCAGGAGTCTGTGTTGTTAGGGACGATACAAATATATTGCCATTAATTAATCTTCCAGATCGCTGGTTAAATGAACAGCAGAAACAGAAACTGAGACAAGGAACGTCAAGGTGAAATGTCCTGCTTGGATCCAAACAATGGATCAGGAGAGCTACAATCAGTATCTTGGCCTCTTTACTGCTACTCCTGTTCCCTCAACATTTTACTTCCTTGCTGGAGCCAAGCAGCATACAGTCATACCTATTAAAGAAGTTCAAAAACATTTTGGCAGCATGAATGGTTTTTTCTTATGGGGCCTTAAGAAATTATTCAAATAAATTTCTTTCTCAATACACACACGCACTGTTCAATTTCAAATTCAGAGATGGCTGGCATTTGCCCTGACCAATTGTTATACCCCACCCCACCCCCCCCAATCTAAAAGTATAATTATCCAGTTGAGTGTGTGCAAAAAACAAATAAACCTTTTTTAAACATCTGTTTCACAATGGATTTTTTTTTAAAATGCAATTATTGCAACTACTTTCCAACGCACAGGATCATACCTTTATTTGCTAGACTTCCTTAATCTGTATTTTGAATTAAACTTGTTCAGGGTCAGTGATAACCAGATAGGCTTAAAGAGGGTTACTTATTTCAGTTGCCACTCTCTAATAGTAATTTGCTGTCATAATTAAATAGAATAATCTGCAACTTTTCCTTTTCTTATTACACTTTCCCATTTTTATCTCAGAGCTTTTGAGAAACTGATCTCGGACTCCCTGCGCATTGTTTGTGGATAATGTACACAAACAAAGATTGACCCTGTGTTAGAGCTTTTAGAAGAATAGATAAAGGATGTGAGAAAGTGAGACATTGTAGAGCTGGGGAATTGAAACACAGAGAAATCCCACGAAGACAGACATACAAGCTTCACTTGAGGCACATGAATAATGGAATCACTAACTTTGTCCAAATAATAGCAGGGGGCATGGGGAGGTATCTCCAACTGAGTGCAGTTCTGAGGAGAACAATTTTTTATTGAGGTGAGCATAATTAGGAGTGAATAAATGAATAATTGAACTGAATGTCTAGAAAGAGCCCTTAACAATGCTTGCTCTGTGGGGACATGGAATATTTTCCTCAGGGGACTGACAGAAGATCTGGTACTTGAAACATTTTAAACCAGACTGGATGAAGAACTGAAAAGTTTACAGTCTGTCCTAGAAAGAAGTGCTCTGTAAGTGCCTTTAATGTAGATTTTTACCTACTTCCCATTCCAGAATACTGTGATTTATTACAAACAAGCATTCAGATCTCTATTAGAATTAGAATTACTACTTAAGGGTCTGGTTTCTCATCAATATATGGGGATTTATAGACCTGATTTCAAATAAAGTTAATGCATGTTGTCTCTGTAAATCCTCTCTATGTGATGTGAGACTAGACCACCTAGAATAAATTTTAAAAAGTGAGATTATTTACCTAATAGATCCAAAGAACTCCTCTGGCACACATCCCAATTTTAAAGCTGCTTCTAATTTACCTGATAAAGGATAACAGCTCCTCTGGTGCTGTTAAGGCCTGTAGGAGAAATAATTATACAGGTACTCATATTTGCTTAAGGAAAAGTGCATATTATTTAAGTAATCCTTTGTAGTTCAGCTACAAGAACTGCTGATGAATGCCCAAGGCTGAGTTTTTGTTCTCTGATATGGATGGGCAGAACCTGTTACACAAAAAGAAAACTATGAACATGCCTCCAAAGTCAGAAATATTTAAATATAACTGGAAAAATTTCAAAATTTTCAGGGATATGGAAACCTAGATCTTATGGCCTGAGGAACATATTTCTAGCTAAGTGGAGTTTTTAGAACTGCAGCTTGGGGTTTATTTGTCTACAGCTACCCTAAATTGTATTTTAAATTTCAGGTTTTCCATGATTGTGGATCCTTACTGTGCATTCTTCTGGTTCACGTGCTTGTTAATTTAAACCTGCTGAAGATCAGAGCTCTAACTCAGGACCCTGAGTTTATACCTGAATCACGCAAGGGTTGCATGAGATGGCATTCTTCCAACTTCTTATTCTCAATGAACATGGCTGATAGAATCAGTACTTAGTCACCTCACCCAGGGCTGGAAACCGCTGCAGAATCCCACAGCCTCACTTACTGAACTCATTGCAACCAACAAACAATAGTAACGGGCTGTAAAACACATCCTTTCTTTTTTACTACAGTTTCTTTACGCTTTCTCAAGATCCCTTTTGATGAGTGACATTCTCTGTCATGTAGATTACTTTCTTTGGGATCCTGTAGACACACAGCTAAGTACAGGGAATTAACTCTGGTTAATACAGGGATTTTAAAGTTAACCAGATGGATGTGTGGACACTCGTTTTGAAATAAAGTTCATCCTCCAAAAAGTTAGGCCGTTTGACATGTCATCACTTTATTTCTGAATGAAAAATATTCATGTAGAGTTTTAATCAGCTGCAATTAGAAATATTTCATTTTTTCTTTTAAGATTAGTTATTATCTATCTTTACCTTTCCATGTGATAGGCAGACAAGCTCTCCGGATAGCCTTTTTTTAAATAAAAATAAAAATAGTCTTTCTCCAAGACTGATAACTTTATTTCTCATACCATTGTTGCATACTGCATTTCTTATTGCAGTACAAAACCAATGGGACAGAAGTCAATCATACTGCTCAGGTGTTATTCTGGGGCTCAAGAACTGTGAGTCTGCATTACCTACAGCAGCAGCAACAATTTATCTTTTTGCTTTATGTTCTTATTTTTTTTAATGCATTAGTCACCTCCTCTCACTCCACTTCTGTTTTATTCTTTTAGACTAAGGATGGAACTCCATCATTTGTACCAGTGTCTGTTCTAATATCTCTGAATTTCGTTGGGAGGCTTTAGGTTGGAAATAATACTTTAGATGAGTTTCAGACTGCTTTCACAGCTCTATTATTAATAGAGGAAATAGAGAGGAGGAAGCTTTTTTTTTTTTTGTGCCTTTCTGGGCACTCTCAACTGCCTGTTGAGGTCACTGGGAGCAGGATCTCACAGGTGAGTCCCTTTCCTTCCCTCCTGTTCAGTAGGAAATCTAAAATTCACACTTGGTGGCAGTGTTTGTCAGAAAATCTGGAGAGAGCCCACAAGCAGCATCCATGATCCAAATGGGGATCTGTGTTCATGTTTATTAAGATGAAAGATTCAGTTTGAATTTGTGCATCATCCTTGTGTGTGATAATCAAAGCTTTGTCAAAGTCTGCAGAAGTAATTTAAACGACCATTAAAATAAAAAGAGAGAGAAGCTTTCGAGCCAGCCCCCGCTGCCATAATAAATTCTTGCTTTGTGCAACTTTCCCATCCGGATTGTCAGAGCACATAAACAAACAAACGTGGGGGAGGTTTGCTGAGCCCCTGCTGCTGCTGTAGCTGTTGCTGCCGCCAAGCAGGGCCTGTGATACCAGTCTCTTGTTGCTATCTGTGTTTGCCATGTTTATCTTACACAGAGCAGAAGCATCGGTGCATTGCAGAGAGCAAGGTTCTTGTAAAAGAGATTGTAGATAACCAGATGTCATTGGCAATAAGGCTGTCAAGCAACTCTATGTCTGTTTGTGCGCTTGTATGTGTGTATGCTGTGTAAAGAATATCTAGTAAAAGCACAGTGCAGGTATTTATTCTCTCTTCTTCAGGTCGGGATTCTCTTATCACACCTATTTTACCTAAGTCAGACATAAAGTTGAGGTTTTAACAAATAATCACGTAAGATAAGAAGATTTGGATATCCTCCATGTTAGAATACAAACAGCTCAAGTCTCTGAAGCCTGATTTACCCTAAAGAATGGATACCTTTTTAATGTCAAAATCTAGCTCTCAGTAATGTCCATAATTTGCACATATATATAAACCTCTAACACCAGAGTTTTTTTGTATCTATCAACATCTTTTCTACTTAATAGTTCTCCGCTTATCAGGGCATAGGTGTGAACTCTGGCACTGAGGTGACCCTTGCTCACTTTCAGCAGTCTTGGACTTCTAAATGTAATAAGTCACTTGTTAGTTTATTTGAAGGAAGCAGCCTATAATGATTACAGGGCTACTTTTATCCCCGTTTCAGTTCTCTATTTATAAGTATTCAGGTTTTCAGCCTGCCAGTAACAGTGCTTATAAACTCACATACATGGGAAATATTTCAAATTGAGATGAAGTCATTTCACTGTACCCTAAAATACCATAAAACTAGCACAAAGGTTTCTAGTCCCAGTAGATGGATAGATGTGATATGTTCTTGGAAAGTTTTCACTCTAGTTTTCCCACCTCGTAACAGTTTTTGAGGCAAAACTGAAATACTGGAAATGTTCATGATGATAAGATGGAAGAATATAGGCTAACTCAATCAATATATTTTGTTTCAGTAATTTAAGATGTGATTGTTTGTGTTCACCTTTTTTTTTTTTTTTTAGCCTGATTTAGAAATGA